>NC_091928.1:19558378-19708378 GCF_041260155.1 Ptychodera flava | reverse complement strand
ATTTGGATATATCTCGGTCTCAAGAATTGCTGAACCAAACTTGATGCAACTATGCAGGTACGAAACTCCTCTGTAGTCCTACTATGCTAAACGTGCATTTCTGTGATTAGCTCTACACCAAAGCTGTATGCATCGATTTTAACCCGACTTCTGCAGTATATTGGTCATACTTAAGTGATGTTATAAATAGTACGTATCAATGTGCCCGACATTCTTATTTTTAACTCATTGGCATAGTTAATGAATTCCTGTTATTAGACTGTCACATGACAGGAATGAAGCATTTCAAATGTGCACTCTTCACTAGTCTTTTTCAAGTTATAATATGGAAGTGCTTAGCCGTTGCCTCAAAAAACTTCCTCGATCAAATAATGTTACGTTGAAAGAAGGAAAATGATAATAAGTCATCGAATACACACTCTTGTGTACAGCATGGCGGTACTGTGAAACGCATAGAAAGGATCTGTTGTGTGAGTCAATGTATTCATACACGTAGCCTTGATGTACGGAAGAGTCGGCAAAAATGGAGTGTCGTTTTTATCGTAGTCATGTTATCGTTTCTTAAATTAAAGTTGGTGTCTGTTCCAATTTTACTTTTTTTCAAGCCCAAATGACGGTTCATGGTCTATCTCCTCCATCCAGTGCCATGAAAATGACAACACTGTAAGAAATATAGTTCGAGGCAGATGAGTATAAATATCGGAAACTATTTAAGGCATTGAACTGTACTCTTCAAAATCAGAGGAATTATCTCTTATATCTTAAAGGACGCAGCCATTTTAGTAGATGTTAACAGTTTTATTCGGATTAAGAAAGACCGATTTGGTGAGACAGCAACTCTGGTTCTTTTGTAGTTAAATTTCGATAGAAGATTTTCGCCATGAATATTAAGTGCCAAAATTTTATGAAGAGGGCGCTCTGTTTGACGCATATGGATCTACTTAGTCTGGCAGAGACCCTGCGATTCGCGTTCTTCCCTGTTCATGCTGTTGGAACACGCGCGCGCCCTTCTGAGACGCGACGCGAATCCCAGGGTCTGGACGTTCTTGCAAGCGACCGGTCGGATTTCTGCCTGATCCGGGTACTTTATAGAACTCCACAAATCCGTTAATGAAATAAAAAATGACAAGTACCATAGCCAAATAAAATTAAAAATGAAAAATAAAACCATACCGCGTATATAGGTTTACTAGCTACTAGTATATATTCTCTCCGCCCAGTTAGATAGGTGTTTCTTTCGAAGTCACAACCCTAATGAATATTCATCTACTTGCAAAAACCGACAGTCGCTGTGTCTGGCAGCGCGTAGCCTTCGAATGCAGTCCCATCGTGGGCGCGCACAAAACAAGGCACAGCGACTGTGGAGAGTCTAGGATCGACACTGAATTGCTCCGAAAAGTTCTGGAAATTTAGGTATTCTCTTGCTTACTTCTGCTTGGAACTACCCATTCTTGCCTCTATGAACTCCTGCTGAAGGTAACAGACTGCTAAAAGTCGAGACTTCGGCTTATGTTGTCCTAAATGTGCGTTTCTTCTTTTTGGAGCGACTGCTTGTACTCTGAAGGTAAACTGAGCTGCATAGAATTCGCGGACTACTGTCAAACAGGTGTGTTAGAGCCATTGCATAACTGTGCATAGCGGCCAAAATGCGTTGCGTCGATTGTGGTTCTAAAGAGCGAGTTTCGCTGTGCCAGGGTGACCTCGACCTGTGCCCAGGTTGCGAAGAGAAGCGTTTTCCTGAGTGCGCTATTCGAAGAAGAGAAAACTCAAAGCACAGTGCTGACTCTACGAAAAGTAAGAAACAAGCTGCGTTTGGAGGCCAGAACGACAGAACTGTCATGGTAAATGAACTTTTGTGTTTCTTATGGAACAAAATTGATATTCTGCCGACTGACATGATTGTCAAATTGTGTGTTGATACCTACGATGATAAAGAGGTAGAAAATGCTAAGAGGCTGCTCTTTGAGACGTGCATCGCCGATAAGACTCGCTTTATTCGCCGTCAAGGCCAAAATAAAAGAAGCAGCAACATTCTCGATATGATAACTCTCTTACATGAAATTGAAGAATGCAATATTCCGTGTTTTGCTGCGCAAGACCTATCACGACTGCCGCCTATCGATATGTCACACATAGATGTCTCTGTTCTGATAAAGGAAATTAGAGTATTGCAACATGATGTATCACAATTAAAGCGAAATGGATGTCATGATGAACGCGACAACATGAAAGTCGAATTTGCATCCCTGCGGTCTGAAATGAATGCCATGAGAGATTCATTAATGCAACAGCTTTTGAAGATTGACTCACGTGATAAATCAGAGGTGCTGATTCATAATGAACATAAACACGATGTGGTAGATTCATCAGATAAGACCAGTCTGCAGACAACTACTGATGTTACTAATTGTGCGGATGCTTCAATTAATGAATCAGATTTATCTGATCATGATACGATTGTTAAAGAAGTATTCCAACGCTCGTATAGTGATGCTGCAAGAACTGTGAGCTCTACCGCAGTCAATAAAGTAACACCTGGTAGAGTAGTTAGTATTGGACAGGTGTAACTTTTGGTGTTCCGACTCGCTTGTCCTCATCGTCCAGTACCAACGATTATATCACCGTCAGTCGACGTCCTCGTACAGTGAAAAGATCCGCTCAGAGATCAAAATCGATCATCACCGGAAATAACTCACAAGCGTCATCACTACAAGCTGTAAAGACGATGCCGCCTGCCGAAATATTTGTTAGTCGACTTTCTCCACAAACGACCGAAAATGATGTAACGTCACACCTTAAAAAGCTTGGCTTTTGTGTAAAAACTGTTCCGATACAAACCAAATATGAATCATATTCATCCTTTAAGGTGATTACGACTTCCGAACATTGCAAAAACATATTGACACCAAACGTCTGGCCGTCGGGTGTTATAGTGAGGAAATTCTATCCTGCGAGAAAGAATCAGCAACTTTCATGACTTTAAATATTACATCTTACAACTGTCGTGGAATGAAATCGTCTATTGAGACTATAAAGGAACTGTGCAAAGATTGTGATATCTGCTGTCTTCAAGAACATTGGCTGACGCAATCAGAGCTTAACCTGTTATCACATATTAGTGACAATTTTTATGCAGTTGGTGAGACGTCGATGGATGATGAGGCAGGTATTCGGATTGGTCGTCCATATGGGGGAGTGGCCGTCATGTGGAGAAAATCCCTTGTTGATGTTATTTATTTTATTTATTTAGACTTTATTTAATCTCGATAAACTGTTGAGCCAATGGCTCTTCTCACACAGTGTCGAGAAATCATTAAAATTTTAAAATTTACAATATATACATTAAAAATTGCACACATCCATGAAGACATGAAGGCAAAACATACAATAGGTACAAAAACAAATGGACAAATGGACAATAAACAATATTACACTACTGAACATCTGTGTCACATAAAAAATGAAATTTACATTTGTCTTTAAAAGCCTGCAATGAGGAGCATGACTTTAAGTCAACCGGTAAACTGTTCCATATTTTTACACCACTGTATGTAAACTTTTCTTAAAGAACTGTGTTCTATGTTTTGGAATGTATAAATCTTCTCTGGCAGCAGATCTAGTATTCCGACTGTGAATATTGTGTATCCTTTTAAAAACATTCAAATAATCTGGAGCTAAATTGTTTTGTACTTTATACATTAAAATTGATTCATGATATAAAATCCGTTTTCTGAATGGCATCCAATTCAGTGTACGGAATAAAACTTCACTAGAAGTATTAAAATCACAATCTAAAAGAACTCTCGCAACAGCTTTCTGGAGTCGCTCAATGCGTCCTAAAAGTTTGATAGAACAGTGACCCCATATGTTGGAACAGTAATCAAAATGGGGTAAAATAAAACAATTATAAAAACTCATCATGGCCCTTTTAGTTAGAAAGGGGCGAATACGCTTGAGTTGAAGTAACTTAAATGCGATACTTTTACAAACAGAGTTAACTTGTTTTTCCCAGCTTAAAGTATCATCAATAATTATACCCAATAATTTATCATGTGTAACACACTCCAGTTGATCTCCATTACATAACACATGAATTGATTCATCTATTCTAGCTTTTCTTTGAGAAGTTCCAAGGACCATAACTTTTGTTTTCTGTGAGTTAATACACATGTTATTAAGATCACACCAGTGTGTGATGTGATACATGTCTTGATTAAGCTTATTTTCAATTTCTTTTAACTTAGTACTGGTGACCTGTGCAGCAGTGTCATCTGCATACATGTAAAGATCAGATGTATTTGTAAATAAAGGAAGATCATTGATGAAAAGTAGAAAGAATAAGGGGCCTAAGATAGATCCCTGTGGTACACCCACAGAGACTTGACAAGAATCACTAAGTGCTCCATTGAATGAAACTATCTGGGTTCTTTTCTCCAAATATGATGTGAAAAACAGCAAACTATTTTCTGAGCATCCATAAATCCTAAGTTTTTGTAGTAAGATATTATGATCAACAAGATCAAACGCCTTTCTAAAATCAACAAGTAGGATACCTATCAGATTTCCATTATCGTTAACATTATGTTAATGTTAACGTTATGATGATAGCCGTATTATTGGCCTAGAAATTAAGCATTCCGGTGGTATTCTGACCATCATAAATGTATATATGCCATTTCATAATAGAGATAATTACCACGAGTTTCTTGAATATCTGCAGAAAGTTCGCCACTGCATTGATAATGCTCAAACTAATAGTGTTATGGTCATTGGGGACTGGAATGCCGACATTAGAAGTAACTCTGAATTTGGTAAAGAAATTACTAGTTTTTGTACAGACAATAATTACATCTGTTCTGATATCAGTTTCCTTGATATAAACAATCACCACAACTTCACGTACTATAGTGAAGTCCATCACTCTACATCATGGCTTGACCACTGCATTTCAACTCCTGCTGCACATTCATGTATTCGTGATGTTAACATTTTACATGATTATATCGGGTCAGACCACTTCCCTTTAAGTGTTGTATGTAATCTTGATTCCCTTCAGAATTATGACTTTCAGTTTTGTGCCCAAAATAGCTCAACTTTCAATAAGATCGACTGGTCTTGTATTGATAAAACTTCCGTACAGAATTATCATGATTTGTCAGAACATTATTTGAGAACCATCAGCTTCGATGCTGGAGCACTCTCTTGTCGTGATTCCACATGTAAACATTCCTCTCACCTGAATTCTATAAATAAGCTTTATGACAATATTGTTGATGCCCTAACATCTGCCGCGTCTCAGTGTATTTCATCGAAGCAAACACATTATATCAATAAGAATGTTCCGGGTTGGAATCACTATGTAAAGGAGCATCACTTAATTGCTCGGGATGCATTTATCTTGTGGAGGGATAATGGCAGTCCTCGCCATGGTCCAATTTTTGAAATAATGAGGAAAACCCGTGCCAAGTTTAAATATATTTTGAAGATTTGTAAGAAAAGTGAAAATCAAATGCGAGCTGACGCCCTTGCTGAAAATCTCTCAAACAAAAATACTAAGCAATTTTGGAAAGGTGTCAGTGGTAAGAAGTCTTCACCATTGTCATCATCTGTGGGTGGTTGTAATGGTCATCAAAATATCGCTGGAATGTGGCGAGATCATCTTTCTGGTCTGTTGTCATCTGTTACTGATCATAGTAACGAATCCTATGTAAGGGCCGGAATTTCGAATGTTAACTTTATTGACAATATGACTGTCAGGCCCGATGAAATTTCCAACTGTATTGTTAGATTAGCCAATGGAAAGCAGTAGGGCCAGATGGCCTTGCTGCTGAGCATATCAAGTATGCGCACAACTGTGTACACACTTTGTTGTCACTTTTATTTACAGCTGTACATGTTCATGGACATTTACCATCTGCTATGCTAGATACTACCTTGATACCAATTGTTAAAGACAAAACCGGTGATATAACTTGTGCTAAAAATTATCGCCCTATTGCCATAGCTACAGCCATTTCAAAGTTATACGAAATTTTACTACTTGATAGATGTAAGCATTATCTTGGTACAAGCGATCATCAGTTTGGATTTAAGACTGGTCATTCGACTGACATGTGTATTTTTTCTGTTAAAAGAAGTCATTGATTTCTATAATCGCAACAATAGTCCAGTCTTTATGTGCTTTTTAGATGCCACTAAAGCGTTTGATAGGGTCAATAATTGGACCCTCTTTCGCAAGCTGTTTGACAGACGTGTTCCTGTGTATATTGTTCGCGTTTTAGTATTTTGGTATCGCAAACAAGAATTTTGTGTCAATGGGGTAACGCTATTTCTGAGAGTTTTACTGCAAATAATGGCGTTCGACAAGGGGGGATTTTATCTCCTCGTTTATTTAATGTTTATATGGATAATTTGAGTGATTCACTTTGTAAACACAAATTGGCTGTCACCTTGCTGGGCAATGCGTTAATCATTTCCTTTATGCTGACGATATTGTCTTAATTTGTTCATCTGTGAAGGGTTTGAACAAACTCTTGGAAACAAGTCGTCATTATGCTATGTCTCACGACATTGTCTTTAATCCAAACAAATCCAAGTGTCTGTCTATTTTACCAAAACATTGCAAAATAACATGTATTCCACATGTATATTTGAACAATTCCACCCTTTCATTTGTGAGAAAACACTCATATCTTGGTATTGTTTTAAACCATTTGGGTAACGACATGGATGATATTAAACGACAAATGAAAGCTTTTATGCTAATGCGAACTCCCTAATCCGTAAGTTTTACAATTGTTCATTTTCTGTCAAAATTCATTTATTTAAAGCGTACTGTTCAACCATGTACTGTGCACATTTGTGGAGTGTATTTACACAGAAATGTATTAACGATGTTCGAGTGTCATATAATAACGCTTTCAGAATCCTACTCGGTATTAAACATCGCTTAGGTATTTCTGAAACCTTTGTCAGCAACCATATTATGACCTTTGGTAGCAAACAACGCATGCTTCGTTCTAAATTCTATGTTAGATTGAATAAAAGCACAAATACCTTGATTAAAGCAGCTCTATCTGTCGATGTTGTAAGGCAAAGTGTCTTTTGGGCAAAGACTGTTTCAGATTGTTTTTAATTCTGTATTTTTAAAAGCTCTTTTAGTGTTTTCATTTTTTTTATTGTTTGGTGATGCGGGCGTTAGCTGTTTACTGTCTTGTTTTTTTTTTACATTTGAGCAAGTACTCGAAATAAAGATTATATTAGTATGAGTCAAGCTCAGCCATATCGTTCTTAGGTCTCTTACATTGTAATTTTCATAACAATTTAGGTCTTAATAATAACTCATTTGCATATTTAATGACTTTCTGGAACTAGGCTCATAATCAATGCCGATTGCACCCTTTTTGGCTTGACCTTTGATGTGTATTGATCATTCTAAGGTCTATCAATTTTGTAAGTCCAGTGAGCGACATTCTGACTATTAATTGGGCTGTCTGTCAATACTGAATGCATCACCGATTTTGACCGGACCATCGCATTTTATTGATCTTACTCAGTTCTTGTTATGCTTAATGTTTTATGAGCACGGACTCCTATTACTAGCTCATTTGCATATTTATTGAAGTTCTGTATTAAGACTTTTATTATACTGAGTTCACCGATTTTGACTTAGCCTAAGCCATATATTAGTAATGTATAACTGTATTTGGGTCGCAACTTTTAAAGAGCACGATATTCTCATTATTAGCTATTTGCATATCCAGTGAATTCTTGTAATTGGCTATACATCAATGTTTGGTGCACAAATTGTAACTCGATCTCAGCTGCATATTGGTCATACTTAGGTCAACTTTAATTGTAATATTTATGAAATGGAATTCTTACCAATATCTCATTTGCATATTTAATGAATTCCTGTAATTAGGCTGCATATCTTTAATGTATGCACCGATTTTGACTGGACCGCTGTTTTGAATTGTCATTCTGAATGCTTATCATGTTGAAGTTTCTATGAGCACGATATTCCTATTAAAGGTTTTTTTTACTTACATAATGAATATCCATATTCGGTATATTAATACTGAGCACGATATTCTTAACATATTCATAAATTCCTGTTATTATGTTATATATCAATACATTCAATTCAAAAATTGTGACTCTACTTCTGCCATATATTGGTCTTACTAAAGTCTACTTATTTTTCAATATTATGAACATTGGATTCTTATTGTCATGTAAATCCCTGCAGACAAAGATTCGTTGAACTTAACTTATAGGGCTGTATTGTAGACTACACAGTAAAACTAGGCAAGGCACTCATTGATTGATATTTGTCACATGTTTGCCTCGTTCCCAACATGTTTTAATAGGAGCAGGAGTCAAGACGGGCAGAATGAATCAGGTGCATGAGTGGAAGAGTAGCTGCCCGTGGATGTGGCGTGATTTGTACTACTTTCGAGGGAAACTAGACCTAAAAAAACCTGTGTTTGTTCTTACTCTGCGTCTTCTGATCGATCTCAGTGACCGAGACGGCTGCAACCAAGGTTTGGAGCAGTGAGCGTTGATCATCTTTTGGGAGTTTATTTCAAGATATCCGAAGAACTGATGTCAGTTATGGCTTCGATAGACTCCTTTGCCTGTACAGTGAGAATTTTGGACACACTACCAGTGTATCTCCATATTCAAAAATTTAGACACGCTGAAGAAATCTATCACATTATTAATACCCTACCCTGTGTTCATTCTTTTTCCAAGCCCTAAATTTGAATTCTTATACCTGCCTTGAATAATTAAATAACAGCCATCAGTCTAACTTCCAAATTATCTATACTACTTCAAATGTGTCCCTTGAGTTTTGGTAGGCCAGATTTTGCAAAAAGCCTTTCCGCCTTGTAAATTGTCTTTGAAGCCCTATTCTTATATTTCCACATCTGCTCATGTATCAATCAATTAGTTGAAAACGCGCCCCATTGTCAGACTCGACTTTCGTCCCTGTCTTACTGCACTTTTAACACCGTAGTCGGCTGCATTTATGAAAAAAGAGACCTTACCCTAAAAAATTGCTACAAAAGGTTTCTCAACGTTTTTCTATAAAGTCAAATGTGCTTAATAACATAGAAAAAGTCTACCAAAATCTGACCACCGGAAACGTGTCATTTTCAAGATGGCGTCCACAATGGCCGCCATATACTTAAAGGGAAGTTCACCAAGGATGATTTTTACATATGTGCTAGCTTTGTGGTCACTTACCCCTAAAAGCTATTTTCGCCATTTATAACTTGCACGATTTTTTACAAAAACCGATAGAAATAGTACAGGAAGTTACCCATGTAATTTGAATTATGGGAAAAAGCGCCAATTGAAGCTTGCATAATGTGATATGGAAGGCACCATTTTCCCATGGGTATGGCATTGTCCACTCACCCAGGCTCAAACCAGGCTGTGCGTATTTACATAACTTTTGTTTATACTGAGTAACCTTGCATAAACGGTGAATCACTTATAATAAACTGTCCACTGTCAGATTTTGTGTTGCTGTTTACTACTGTACTACTGTGAGTGGACAATGTGGGGGCCATACCCATCCGAAGATGGTCCCTTCCATATCACATGATGCAAGCTCCAAGCTTGGGGCTTTTTTCCCATGATTCAAATTACATGGGCAACTTCCTGTACTATTTTTATCATTTTCGTAGAAAATCGGGCGAGTTATAAATGGTGAAAATAGCTTTTCTGGGGTAAATGACCACAGAGCTACCACATATGTAAAATCATCCTTGGTGAACTTCCCCTTTAAAATGACAATAACTGCTTAAATATTAAAGCTAGACTTGTGATGTCTGTGTCTACCACCATGTTTTGGTGGTTTATGAATCCAGGTACCATATCTAGATTATAGGAAAGTGATCATAAGTCCCATAATATGCATATTTATATATGTATTAAAAATAATCACTGTCACATTCTTCATCCGGAACGTGTTGCTTATGTGGATTTTCACAATTTCCGAGGTTAGGTAGTAAAGGAAAGCAACTCCACACATCGTTCATATTTGGATTGTTTGCGTTTTGTGTATGAAATTGTGTATAATATAAGTGCATCTCATGTTTGGCTGTTTTATGTAAAGTGTTGCTTAGCCATGGCAAGACGTACCCGTAATCTACGTGTCTTGATGTTACTCCGCACTGGAGCGGAGAGACTAGTGTGACACTGCGATCCTTTGGCGCTACGTTTCGAAAACAGAGTTTTCTTCATCAGTCGCTTAAAATTCATTCTTGACTGGTGAGACGTGTTGAATGGTTGATTGTTTTTATTTGGTAGTATGTTGTTCCACATACGTTTGTTGTTCAAGTAGGGAAGCTAGAATATCTACTGTTTGGTCTTGTTGTGTTTGTGTAGGTTCGTGTGAACCTGAGTTCGAGCTGTTGTCGCTTTTGTGAAGTCTGGCGCATATAAGTGTATCGCCCATATTTCTGTTCTTTTTCGTCTTTTTCAAGTTTACTTGAGTTTTCTGTCAGGATTTGCTTGATTTTTGTCGTTTAGATAAATAGGCTATATGTTGTTATGAAGACTACTGTATTGTTTGTGGCGTTCTTTCTTTCTTTTTTTCGTTCAAGCTGTCTTTTTTTGCTTTTATGATCTGTTTCTCTGATAATGCGTTATATTTCATTTTTAGCTTGTATTTGGTATGTATATATATGTATCAAAAAGAGCTTATATGGTGATTCGGTGGCGTCTGTATTTATGTATGTGGGTATGTATGTGCGGATGTATGTCCGTCACACGCAAAAGCTCCAATACCGCCGAAGCTACCATCTCAGTATTTGGTGTACAGGTAGATGCAGAGGTTTAGATGTGACGCTGTTCAAATGAACACGTCAGTGTCAAAAATGTGCAAATGAGGTGAGAAAAAGGGAAATCCTGCAAATGTGCAGGAGTGGTGGCATGCCAGTGACTGAAACAGGCTACTCCACTGACCTTGAGTCATTTCCTGCCATTGTTTATGAACTGTTAGAAATTAACAGACCTGCTCAGACTAAGAGGGACTAGCAGTTTCTGCTATGCATGTTGCTAAAGTTGACCTCCAGTACCTAAAGTTTCAGACCTTATTTACTTTTGTCATTCTTGTTTTTCTGGTTTAAATATTTCTTGTTGTTTTTCTGGTTGTACTGTGCAGAAATAATTGTCATAACATCAACGTAGAATTTTCCTGCACTGAACAGATAGAAACAACATTTATTGTTGATCTTTGGTACCCATACTGGTATGTACCAATTCTGATCAAATGTGAGCGACACTGTATAATTGCGGTATTTTTGTATTGTCGGTCTCGTTATTTTTCACTAAATTGTGTGACCTTCTGTGTAAAATCGCTTTGTTGTTGCATGTTCTAATGTATCGTAATGTTTCGCCTTTGATCAGACCTTTGAATGTTGCTACCGTATGACATGAGTTTCTTTGTAAGAACTGGAATGTATCTATTGGTTTTGTGTGTCTTGTGGTCGAGAATGTTCCTTTTGTTGTATCAACGACCTTTGTAGATAGTCAGGTCTAAATATATGATTTCTTGAAAGGAGCTTTCAAACAAAATTTGAAAGTAGGATGCATGTTGTTGATGTTTGATATGAATTCATTGAGTTCGTGTTGTGTTCCGATGTAAGTCAGAAAACATCGTCCCTGAACCTCAGCCAGGTCGGTATTTGTTGTTTGTGTTTCTCTTTATTCTCATTTCTGTCTCGTAAAATGTAATATCTGCATAGAGCATCCCATATTTGCCGGTAGAATTCTTCGTTGAATTCAAATGTTTTGTTTTTTAAGTTTTTTTAGCAGAGCTATCATGTATCGCGTTGCTTGCTGCTTGATTATGTAATTGTTTGATGATCTTTGATAACCATACAACACCCATTCAAAATGAACTACAAATGGATCCCACATACAACTGAGAACTCAAAGCTAGAAAATTATTTGGGAGCGACAAAATTGGCTACTGTTTACACACCTATTCGAAACGCAAACATGACACATACAGAAAAAATAGCGTTGAAAACGCTATCGAAAAGCAAGAAGATAACCATCAAACTGTTTGATAAAGGACGGGGGACAGCAGTTTTAAACACTGATGATTACATAAGAGAATGCCAATGTCAACTTAGCGATCAACGATGTACAAAATTGGCAATAGATGACACAAACACTACAATAGAAGACATACACAATCTCACAACAGAAATGTACAATGAAAAACATATTGACTATCCCATATATGAATATTTGAATCCAGTCAATAGAAAAATAAGAAAACCACTTTGGTACCTTCTACCGAAAATACATAAAATGCCGCCACCAGGAACTAAGCTCGTAGGGCGGCCAATTATAAGTGGAAGCTCCAGTCCAACATTTCACATACCAGAATTCATTGACCACTTTCTCAAACAAATCGTCAAGAAACAACCAACATACATCAAAGATACAACAGACTTTATACGGAAAATTAGGACAATCAAAGTACCGGCCAATGCGACACTAGTAACACTAGATGTAATTTCAATGTACATGAAAACACCAAATAATGAGGCAGTTGAATCAGTCGGCAGAGCATTAAATCAGGAAGGATCATCAAACAATTACATAATCAAGCAGCCACCAACGAAATACATGATAGCTCTGCTAGAAATAATCTTAAAAACAACATTTGAATTCAACGATGAATTCTACCGGCAAATATGGGATGCTCTATGGGGTCTCTCTCGTCTCCGGAAATAGCAGATATTACATTTCACGAGACAGAAATGAGAATAATACAGAAACACAAACAACAAATACCGACCTGGCTGAGGTTCAGGGACGATGTTTTTCTGATTTTCATCGGAACACAACACGAACTCAATGAATTTATATCAAACATCAACAAAATGTATCCTACTTTCAAATTTTCGTTTGAAAGCTCCTTTAAGAAATCACATATTTAAACCTGACTATCTACAAAGGTCGTCGATACAACAAAAAGAACATTCTCGACACCAAGACACACACAAAACCAACAGATACATTCCAGTTCTTACAAAGAAACTCATGCCATCCGACAGCAACATTCAAAGGTCTGATCAAAGGTGAAACATTACGATACATCAGAACATGCAACAAGGAAGCCGATTTTACACAGAAAGTCACACAATTTAGTGAAAAATTACAAGACCGACGATATAAAAAATGAAATAGAACGCATTATCAGAGAAACAGATCATAAAAACAAAAAAAGACAGCTTGAACAACAAAAAGAAAGAAAGAACGCCACAAACAATACAGTAGTCTTCATAACAACATGTAGCCCGTACATCGAAATGACAAAAATCAAGCAAGCCCTGACAGAAAACTGGAGTAGACTTGAAAAAAGACGAAACACTAAAAAACTCTTCCAAAATCAACCAATAATCGCATATAGAAGGAACAGAAATATAGGCGATACACGTATAAGCGCCAGACTTCACAAAAGCGACAACAGCTCGAACTCAGGTTCACACGAACCTACACAAACACAACAAGACCAAACAGTAGACATTCTAGCTTCCCTACTTGAACAACAAACGTATGTGGAACAACATACTACCAAATAAAAACAATCAACCATTCAACACGTCTCACCAGTCAAGAATGAATTTTAAGCGACTGATGAAGAAAACTCTGTTTTCGAAACGTAGCGCCAAAGGATCGCAGTGTCACACTAGTCTCTCCGCTCCAGTGCGGAGTAACATCAAGACACGTAGATTACGGGTACGTCTAGCCATGGCTAAGCAACATTTTACATAAAACAGCCAAACATGAGATGCACTTATATTATACACAATTTCATACACTAAACGCAAACAATCCAAATATGAACGATGTGTGGAGTTGCTTTCCCTTTACTACCTAACCTCGGAAATTGTGAAAATCCACATAAGCAACACGTTCCGGATGAAGAATGTGACAGTGATTATTTTTTATACATGTATAAATATGCATATTATGGGACTTATGATCACTTTCCTATAATCTACATATGGTACCTGGATTCCTAACCACCAAGACACTGGTGGTAGACACAGACATCACTATTCTAGCTTTAATATTTAAGTAGTTATGGCCATTTTAAGTATATGGCGGCCATTGTGGACGCCATCTTGAAAATGACACGTTTCCGGTAGTGAGATTTTGGTAGACTATTAGTATGTTATTAAGCACATTTGACTCTATAGAAAACCGCTGAGAAACCTTTTGTAGCAATTTTTTGGGGTCAAACCATATTTTCAGCCGACTACCGGGATATGTTAAGGTTTCAATACGTGTTGCGGTAGCACAGAATATTGTTTCCTTTATTCAATGAAATTTTCACTCTCTTGACAAGTAGTAACTCAATAAATGATAAAGCGTAAAATAGGTGATCGCAGTAGATATTTACTATTACTTTTTGATTGATTGATTGACGGATATAATAACATGTGTCAAAATTTGAATGTAACAGTATTTTAATAAATGCACGTAGGGAAATATCAAAAGAGGAAGTTATTCAGAAGTTTCGAGACGACATGTATGAGAGAGTCAAGAGCTACCGGGGAACATTATCAGAAGGTGAAGATGATGTCTGGGAAGATATCACAACAATTGTGCAGAATTCAACATCGGTAAAACTTGTTACAGCGATAATAGAACATTGCTCGATAAGAAGTGGTAGCTGCAAGGAAAGCGTTGCTTGTTATGGTACAAATAGGTTCTGTGATGTTTTTAAAAAATTACACAAATTTACATATTAACTGAACAGGTGTACTTTCATCTACCTTGTACAGTTTAAGTTTTATCATCACATTATCCTACAATACCACAACATGCATAGTAAGTTTCCTTGACCACTCGAATAGACAGTCAATAAGCACACAGATGATTAAGACTGTACTTACAATTTAAGCTACCGTATATTTGCATGTCAAATCTGACTGTATCTTCAAGGCATGGAGTACTGACATCGTTGCGTGCTTTGGATCGCTTGGTATCACTTAACATTTAATCGCGTATTTAATAACATTTGGCAAATATACAAGATATACATGCATGCTTGGTTTTCTCCTTTGCGGTTCATAGCATTAATGTTTATTTGACATCCTCGACATGCAACATTCTATGAAATTTTATAGTCTTGACCCAGTTTTAGAGAATACAAAGTAATCCCTACAACGCATAAAAGACCATCCTTCTCGTTCGATATCTTTAAATAATGCAAGTCGTCATGTATTCACAAGTTTATTTTTCTTACTTTTGTGAAGCTCTCATTTTACGATCATCGTACTAAAATGCGTGGAGTAACTATTGACGACTTATATGCCGTCACACATCAAACCCCGGAGACACCAAACGTTTTGAACAACAGTTTAGGTGCCAAGAGTTCATTCTAAAGGCTATAAGCAGAGGTGAGTTTCTCTTCCCATACCCGAACAGAAAAAGACAGGAAGGAACATGCTTAAAAGGTGTCATTTCAGTACACCCAATGCATCGATAACGATGTTTCATCAAACTAACAACAACTGCTTTATATTTCCAAACACGCCATAAGTCATCTTTTGTGATATTTGCGTTCCTCATCCCAAAGTTTGGCAAAGTGATGGGAGAGTAGGTTGAATAATTAATTATTATTCGTCAGTTTTGCTCGCAGTCGTTGGTCTCATTATCAGATCCGCGGGATTAGGGTACTACTTTGTCTGTACGCATGACGGCAGTGGCATCCATGCCTTCAAATCGGACGAGAACTTTAAATTAACACATTTACTTAAACAACCATAAAACATACACATAAGGCATGTCCGTATTGTATACATTATCAATGTCGAAAGCGTACGGCCTGTTACTAAAAGTAACAAAAAGGTATTGTGAGCTTTCTCAAACAAGACGATATAAAAACTTGAAGTGTCATGTGTAAGAGTTTGCAAATCACAATGGTGACATATTTCTTTTTCTTATTGTGTAATGACAAAAGTCCCAGTAAGAGAAGTTCGCGGGGAGGATCGAATTGTCTAATATACAATCTTCAATTTTACCGATGTTTCATTAACTTTGATGTGTCATCACCCTTTTCAAGACTTACAAAGCTGTACCCCTCTCCTGATTGCTTATGTCTGCCATTTGAATGTATGCCTATTTCCTTCAGCCACCTCATCTAGGTACACGCTAAGTAATGACTATTTATTTAGCTTCATTGCAAGTCAAACTAAGCGCGATTAAAACATTTTGGTGCTTGAACCACACAATCGTAATTGGTAATATTGAAAAGGGAAGAGATATTTCCCCTCACCCAAGAAATTGACAACTGTACAGTCACGGGGCCTGGCGAAAGGTCTTTTAACAATATCACAGCTGGCTTCTGCTGCAGTGAAGAATTCGGTTTCCTTTTATGTTTGTGTATCGTCCTTCTAGCAAAGCAAAGCAGTTTTTGATGATGAGACAAACGACGACGAGAAGAATTGATTATTTGGTAACTTTTCAATTACGTCACTAAATATTTTAATTCGAAACACAATGTAAAAGCTATCGTTCGCGTTTAAAAGTATAACATCGCTCACAGGACACACTGATGAATAATGAAAATTTTTGTTACAAATGTTTTTATATCGCTTGATAGTTAGTGATCTTTCCATTTCAGATTACTTCATTTCATTAAAGGGACAAAGTCGGCCATTTTTCATTATTTTGTTTGATGCAAAATACTACTTACATTGTTTGACATGTTGAAAGATAATGAATGAATGGGTAACCATACATATATTTTACGCCGGTTTTAGACAAATTAAATGAAACCATCGCGAAAATGAATTAATGGTCATGACCATTAATTCATTTTCGCGATGGTTTCATGTATCGTGTCTAAAACCGGGGTCAAATATATGCATGGTTACCCATTCATTCATTATCTTTCAACATGTCAAACAATATAAGTAGTATCTTGCATCAAACAAAATTCATGAAAAAATGGCCGACTTTGGCCCTTTAACAAATCCAAAAGACCAAATTAATTTCACATGTATGAGAAACCTTCGCATGGCAGGCTTTATATCATAGCTTGCTACTTGACTACCCATCCTGAAGAGTTGTTGGAGTAAAGGATTCTTTACTCGACGATTAACGTTTATAATGACACTTATTTCTACCAGTCGACCACACTCTAAAGACGACATATTATAGACGGAATCATCGTATTATACATTTTGGCAGAAGATAAATCAATGTTAAGTTTCCCAAGTAATTTGTATATACATTCATCTCACCTTTTGTACAATTTTATTTCAATCTAGGTGTTTCAACCTAGTCAGTGTCATATCAAAGAGTGTCTGTACCAGTTGATGAAGAGTTGCTGAAGTCATTGCGATATTTATTTATGGAAAACTTCATTTTACTACTTTTTATGTTTTATGTCTTTATATACTTTCCTCAGCCAAACTTAATAGAAAATTCAAAGCATGTGGCACACGTGTAAGCATTTCCAATGCCCTAGCGTCGCAGGTAGGTACACTACAAATTCCCACTTAACCATTTTTGATCACATATGCTCATCTAAGAGATGCAAACCTTAGTTAAGTTATGTTAAAATAAAGGAAAAGTTTTAACAAGTAATGCGTGCCATAAGCACCACGATGTATGTAGCGGTACCAGTACGCTCGATTACAACCAGTGTAACGTATAAAGTCAAGTTTGCATGATGCTCTAATCTGGTCTAGTGTCTGGTCTAGAGCCTTACCTTGCATGTTTGAAGGTTCCAAAATTTGCAAATTTGAAAAATAATTGGCTTTGCACAACTTATTTGCCATGCAATTACGCCCGCTCCTAGGCACCCGCAGTCATTTTGCTCGATCCCTAATTTGATGATGACAATGGCTCAATATTTCGTTTCCAGGGAGTGGAACAATTACAACCGATGTGGTACGCGTTTAGAACCGAAAACGTGGGGAGTATAGCTGTGTTTATAGACGAAGGATTTGTAGCAGCTGATGAATTAACAAAAAAGTAGATCAAGAGCGATGCCAGACGAAGGTAGTATTAGCATAATTCCGATTTCGAGTAAATAGTATCAAAATGAGTTCAGTTTTATCATAAACTATTATCTGAATATCACTTTCTTTTTATTTGTTCGGCATGGGATAACTTAAGAGAAAAGTACCTCCCAAGAAATTTTGTAGACCGCCATCACATTATCAATTCAACATATTAATGAAACAAATGACGAGTCTTTGATTAAGAATTTAGCGTTATTAATTTTTCACGCCTTCAAAACTAGAGACAAAGTGTGGTTACGAGAAAACATGTCGTACTTCAATAATGTTTTCAAACTTGTTTTGTATGACTGATTGACACTGTATTTGGTAACATATAAGGGCCGGAGGCCCATATTATGCAGAAATAAACATATATAAAATTATCTGCCGGATCTTGGCATTTTGCATTTAACACAACTGGTGGCGGCAAATTTGACAGAGGTAATGACTGTACACTTCTGCTTAATGCCGTTTGTTAAAGTTGCGAAGATTGCATACCTTTACACTCTCATCAAACAAAAAGCAATCCTTGAAAATTTGCTATTCTTGCGACGAAAGGTTTTTGCAAAAAAGTCGTTATGGAACATTGTTTAAGTAGTGCTCCACTTGTAAGACAGGATGCTACTGAAAATGGCAAACGTGATCAAAGACAACGTGTGGATCCACAACGCTTACTGAAGAATTTATCAACAAGTACAACAAAGAGCCTTGCAGGAAAGGTAGGTGGTTAAAAATATAAGTCGACAAAAGCTCTGCAAAACGCTCAACATATTTATCTGGGATAAAATATTTTAACAGCAACTTTTTAAGGATTTAAACCAACTTATTCAGCATCTTTTGTGAAGAGTTGATTATATATTCATTATCTCCGCTGTTGCGACAGTTGCGTGTGCTAACAGTGTTAGCAACGTATGACGCGCGATACATGAACAGAAGTGCAGGATTTTGTTGTTTTTATACAGTTTTTACATATTCTTCACAGATAAAGACGACATAGCCCAAACAGCTGATGATCTCGATAGGTTGTCGTTCCGAAATATTTTTCTATGGGCAATCGAAACACAGAAGTAAGTACCGTCTGCCATTGAATTTGCAAGCTAATGGCATTTATCAGTCAGTTTCTAGAATAATGTCTGTTTCTGTCGGGAATAACAGTTCGCCAATATTTCAGTCGCATTATATGCGCATATCAGGAAGCTTGTTTTAGCAGTATTTGCCATAAAAATGCCGAAACCACAATTAAAGTTTACATGCTGTTCGACACACAACATCTCAGGCGAAGTTGGCTGGTATATGAATTTGCTTGATTATAATACTAGCTGTGATTATTTCAGTTCAAATGTTAAGCGAGCAGTCTGTAGTTGTCATGATTTTGGTAATTCTAGGTTCGTCCTTGCAGAGTTTGCTTTTTCGCGAATGCAAGAAGATGTAGTGATCGCGACATTGATTGTTAGTATTGCATTCAAGACTGCAGTGGATAAGATACCTTCTGGGCAGGAAACAGAGGAGTACATGAAATTGTCAAGGTAGTGTTATAAATCAATGCACACGATACACATAAATTCGGATAATCGACGATCAGATGATCGACGTGTTAAAGTAATTATAAAAATTCCCCATTGCTATTCTCCGCATGGAGCCTTCACAAGTAGTTAATTATACTTGTTTTCTGTGACATGAATTTTGTTTTCCCCCCATTTTAGCTACATGGGAAACCCCCTCCATGTAGCTAAAATGACGTACGCGTACATGAGTTCATATACAGGTGACCGCAACAGCAGATAGTGCATTGACCATATATGAACTCAGTGGGGAATTCCCCTAATCCTTTTGTATCTGCACTGACATGTCTATACACGCAGCCGCATCATGCACACCTGTCTGACCTATTTATAAACACACAACATGTATAGACATGTACGGGGAATTCCATGGGAAATTACGTGTGAGTCCCTACGGAACGATCACCATCAAACTAGTCTATATAAAGGGCTTTTACCCTGTTGTCAGTCAGTCGACGGAAGCACACACTAACGTAAGTAGCTACCTCTTCAGAACCGGAGTCTAGCTGATGAATATAGATGTGAATTTTTCCTACGGCATGACTGAGGTCGCAGTTTCCCTTCAGAACTTGGGAGTTAACTTGCTCACACGATAGATAAAATTTTAGAAATCTCCTCCGAACTTAAAATATATCGGAAGACCATAACTTCAAACAAAATGAGACGTTTTAGATAAATGGTACTGATATCTAAAGTGTTAACACTTTTATCTTTACGTACAAATGTAGTTCTGGAGCCATTCTCTACTCTATTCCCGCCAACAAAACATTTAATATTTATTTCATTACGATCTTTATCGATACTTATAATAATATCACAGGTTGTTCTGTTGTCTGTTTTCATAGTGTAATATCCAACCAAATCATCATACTCGTCTCCTGTAGCTAACTTTACACATCTAATGAGAACTGTACCACGTTGAAGTATTTTCATATTTATCAGTCATCTGTTGATTTGCAGTCTGTAAAGTTAATTCAGCTGCCTCATCACCATCACTTTTCAAGCCAAGTTTCTGCAAAGTTGTGTCCCAAAATAATCTAACTGGAACCCTGCTAGCATTGTATGAGCAATAATTCTCCCCATCGTTTATCCACCTTCGCAGTGTATTATCTGATTTCATTATTGTTGAAAGAGGTTTGATCTTGAGGTGAATCGGTATACCGAGTAGTGTAATGTATGGATTCTTAGGAGTAAGCCAACGACGAAAATCTAGCAATTTATATTTGTTAACATTGCTATCAAAATAAATCACATTTGGAGTTCCTGGCAGTTCAGCAACCCCACCTGCAATTTCACTATCTAATATATCTAAGATGTTACGCGGTACATTATAAGGCCTGAATTTCTGACTAACCGAATCCCATGTCAGAGCAAAAGGAGTAGGATCATTTGCAGCCTTTGTAGCGTCTATTATGGACTCATCGACGTCTTTCAGTTCGGAAAATTCTACAGCGTGTTCGTGCTTCTGCACTGTTGCGGCCGATAAAACGAAATGTTTTTTCATGGTCTTTGTAACGAAGGACGTAATCTTTATTATGGTTACCTGCTATCTTAGTATTATTGTTAACTTTAACATCACTCAGATCTTCGAGCTCAGATTTTGTCAGTGAATTGCACCTAGACCGAAGTTACTTGGGCCAGACATAATTATCCTATATACGGTAAAATTAAAATAATACCTTGTAATAATATACAATCATGGCTTCAGCTATAGGAATGACAGTTCTCGGTGCTGTATTAAATGCAACGGCATTCACAGGAGGAAATTTTATCGGACAAAAGCTTTCCAGGAATGGTGTGGCTCTTATTGAAGAGAAAATTAGACATGATAAAGCATTAGAAAAATTTGAACATGATCGTGCCGTCTGGTCAGAAAAAAGATTACTCCAGGCTGATTGGGAAAGAGAAAATCAAGCTAAAGATATTCATGCTGCGGCTGAATTAAGAGATACAGATGCAGAAATCCTTGAAGAAGCAGCTGCACGTTCCGAAGGGCAAGCAGGTGAAACAGTTCAATTCTCAGATTATTATCAGCCCAGTCCTGAGCAAAAGAATATGAAATGATTTATATTGCTGGAGGATTGGTCGTGGGATGGTTTATGTTTCGCTAGCTTTGCTGCTGCGTTAGCTACAGCAATTCAATACAAAAGCTAGTTGGCCAGTTATTGAAATTGACTATGTTTCCATCCTGATCTGTTATCCAAATACGCATTGAACTCATATGGTCTGAACCTTTTCTCTATGGCATGGAAATTGAGCCCCCATTTTTAAAGTCATAGGTGACCTTTTCACTTATTTTTTTTGTATCCTTGACGGGAAGTATTTGTAAACAGTCCGATACTTTCCCCTGTATGTATTCGCCAGAGCCAAATGAAACATAATTTCCAGTAACATCAACGACATCTGAATGAACTATGTATTTAGTGACTGTTAAGAAATCCGCTCGACCTGGACTCATAGTACTTTTTATCACAGGGTTGTCCTCAGGTTTATATGAAAAACCGACGAGGTTAGCGAAGTTACCTGTGGCATTAAAAAATACTTTAATATCTTTAGCTAAAGTTAGATAAACGCGGTTTGTCGGCAGATGTTTTTCAAAATTAATTTTCTGTTTCAACCCGATTGCTTTGTTGAGTGTATCGATATTGTAGTTACCTGGACGTATTGATATAGTCTTCTTCGGTTGCCCATTTTCTTGATATTTTAATATACTATTCGCCCCCGTTATGTTATGCCATGAATTATATAGTGAACACTGTAAAAGTCTTATTTTAGTAAACTGTGATATGTCAATGCAAGGGTTAAAATTAACAGTAACCGGTTTGCCTGTTTTGCTTTCAATCCAAATGATCATACTTACTGTATGTATATACATTACAAAGTATAAGGTTCTGCAGGAATAATATTTTTCTGTTCAAGGAGATCTTTGGTTGCAACCGAAGCAGCAGTCGCTCCACCTAATTTTACCACCTAGTCAAATTTGGTGGACTTGGATCGCCAATATCCATTTTCAGAAATTTGCTGGAGATCATTAGATATCCCATCGTAAGTCCTGCGATTACAATACCATCGTACATTGTGTTTACAACTGTTTTAGTATCCATGATTGCTGACACGTATATAAAATAGAAAAATAAAATAATTACGGAATTACCTACGGAACGGTTCCGAAGGTCCTTACGGAGTTAATCCATCTCATACAATGTAGAGGGGCCGGGACTTGGTTTAGAAAACTTACTTTCCGCTACCATTCCGGGCTCTGTTTTCGTCGCTTTCTGAAGCGGCTCATCTTTCCGGAGGGGACAATATGCCGAGCACGCCCCCAATATAGTCCTAATGCAGTCAATGAAACTCCTATAATTCCTAAAACAAAACATTTATTATACCAGCTATCACACTGTTCTTTCGTCGTAGGCGGTAGGCTTATACAGTTTGCTTCAGTCATACTATCATTAGTCATTGCTTTTCGTTTGTTCCATTTGTTCTGCCTGTTCCATTCTGCTAATCTCTTCCCTGCAGCTTGTCTCCCTGGATGCTTCGTCGGTAATGTAATTTTCTCTATGTTGCGCTGCGGCTCCGTTCCGATAGGGTTCCGGAGGGTAGTCGTCGGAGGTGTCGGAGTCGGCGGAGCCGTTTCTGTTTGCTGAGTCGGTGTTGGAACCGTTTGGGGTGCTTGAGAAGTTGAATCCATTTATTTCAGGTATTATATTAAACCCGATTTTTTTTAAATCTAAATATTTACCCGTAATTAAACCGGTGGAAACTAGAGCAAGTAGGGGTCCCCACGAGTAGGCTATCCATCCTGATAATCTTTTTATTTCACTGTTTAGAATAAAATCCTTTTTAAGATCAGTGGCATAGTTATCTCGGTCATCGATTGGAACTACCTGACTTATTGCGCGGGCTCCTAGATCTATGAAACTTTGAGTGATGGTATCACTTATAAGAGAACTGTATTTCGCTTCGTATATTTTGAAGGCTTTATTTACCGTTTCATCTCCCCATTTTTCTACGTCCGCAACTGAAATCTCCTTGCCAAAAAATAACTTACTTTGACCACTTGCGAAGTGTCAAATTCTGGTACGTGAGTCGCCGCCAAATTTACTGCATCGTAACTCTTACCGCTTCCAGTTGGGCCATTTATGAATATGTATGACATTTTTGTGCTATCTATATCATAGAAAAAATTTTTAAAATTATTTTTCGTAAAGATATATTACGATAAGACAATGGCAATCCTTTCTATTTCAGATGCAATAAAAATACTTGAAACCGGAGAAACCCAAATCAGTGACGGCAAACTCATATTTGGTGAATATGTAGATCCTTTCATATATGTAGACAGTGAGCTAGAAGTGGTTTTCCCCATCGGGCCTAAATATGGATCCAAAGATCCTGCTACATGTGATGAAATGTGTGTCCGTTGGCAACAAAGTCTTCAAAAGTTTACCGATTTAATAGTATTCCGTACCTTAGGTGAAAGTTTCGATGCAAGCACTGCTAAAAGTTATGCTGCAAGCCTGGCCGCTCACTCTAAGAATCCTATCGGAACCGAAGGGAATCCGCAGGTATTATTTTACAATCCTTCTAAAGTGTATCAGAAGCGAGGGAGCGACAAACAGACAAAGTATTTTAAATTTCGGTTTAAAAGAGGAAATCACGATTTCGCTACATGTATTGATATAGTTCAAGAAATCGACTGTGGTTTTAAAGCAGTGAGCCGATTGCCAGCCAGAGAAAATCCTGTTATTGTACCATGTAATATCCGAAAAGGTAGTAACCCTTACCAAACCTGCAGACCTGCCAGATGGCTGTTGCAGATCTTCGCAGCTCGGCTGTAGCAGATCACTTGCAGATATCTGCAAATGGTCTGATTTGTGCAAATATAATTAGCTTTGAGCTGCAAATTGCAGCTCATGGGGCATGGTATACAGATCAATGACATACACATGACAGCTCAAATGCAGCCCGTGACTTTTGACCTGCAGACATACAGCAGCTCATAGCAGACAACTTTCAGCCCATGACTTTTGACCTGCAGACATGCCACAGCTCATTGCAGACAACTTTCAGCCCATGACTTTTGACCTGCAGACATACAGCAGCTCATATTAGACCACTTGAAGACATATAACAGCTCAAAATGGACATTGCTCATTCACCATTATCATACTGCACGTAATTGGTCATATTTTATTTGTACACACAAAAATATATTTATTTCTACCTCATGTCATGCTCACTTCATGGCTCACAACAATACAACACAAGCAGCTGGAGATCCTCGTCACCCTGTTAGATAAATGTGACACACCTCATCAAAGTTACCATACCAGTGAACTAGCTCACACGTGAGTAAAATAAGATAACACCTGATGTAGGATGAAGAAACACTCATTTATTACTAAAGATTACGGGAAAAATTGCATTGAATACAACAAAGGAAAAAAGTCTAACACCTTTATGAAGCTAGCATAATGTTATATCAAAACTAGTACAAACTAGTCCAAGTTTACTGTCATGAACAACTGACGTTGGAGATATTGTGAGATGTTTACCTCAGCATTGTTTGATGAATCAAACTTCTTCTGAGAAATTGTGAAGAGTTAATCTCAGCATTGTAAAATAGATCAAAGTTCTTGCAGTTTATTCAAATATTTTCAGTACTTATCAATTCCAACAAAAGTTATTCTGATGTATAGAATAAATATAGGAAGCTTTGAACAAATACCGGTAGTAGTAATGAAATTGAGATCCTCTATATGGAAAGGACATCAAACTATACATCAAGCAATACACATTTGTTTTGGCATTTAATGAGAAAGAAGAATCGCGAGGGTGTAATTAAATAGATACAATTCACCCAGATGGACCATGGGAAATAAAAGTGTTACTTTATGTAAAATCACTTCGCAGCAAACATGTTTACAAATTCTGTTTACTCACTCAAACCAAGGGATTTCCATGCTGAAACAACACAATGCTACATGTAGGGCTACGCTCTAAATTTAATCGCTCGCGTTTTTGATACTTTTATAGTGTAAAACTGTGAAGTTTTCCTTCAACGTGAAGCCTTAATACCAGTCACAGATGAACTCTGAAATGATAGAAGAATGAGAAACACAAGTTACTGAAATGTGAAAATATATGATTTACAGTGCTAAAGTGCAGACAAAAGGTTCACGTAGCTTTTAAAATCCAGTGAGAATTTACATTAGCGAACTTATCAATAAGCCAGTTAAGGCCTGTCGATGAAAAAGAAAGTGAAGCAAGGCTGCAGGCTGGCAAAGACTGAACCATATTACACAGTGTTTCATCTAGGATACTACACCAGGGTGGGGGGGATTGGTCCCTTCCACTGGAATTTTCGAGGGGATTTTAAAATTTTGGGGAACTTTTAACTTGTAACTTGTAAGGGTTTATTTGCCCCGAAAAAAAAGCTTGTCTTTTCACTGAATTCCAAAACAGGACCCATTGTGTGGGCCATTGACACCACAGTTTGCTTGTGACTTTCATTGCATGCCGTCTGCACTGAACACGTTTCTGTGACAATAAAGTCCGATTGTTCGTGTCGATTTTGCTATCAGAATTATTTTCAGAGTGTCATGGACATCCATACAATGCATAAAAACTTCAGTTTGTCTCCTTTTCTCGATCGTACAGAGATATGTGATTGTGACACAGAAACCGTATCGGGCTAGGGCAATGAACTTTGTGAACGTACACGTCACTCTCAACTGGCAGGCTTTCATATGCAAAATCAGCGTATGGAAAATTTACGCGTGGTATATTGTTTCAACAGCATTTTCATGAAGCAGATCAAAAGCCTAGATGAAACACTGATTACATGGTGATCGAAAATCGGCAATTTTATTGATGACAATTGTGTTGGATTGACTGTGTATATTATTTCAGCACCCTGTCTTCTCGAACCGTACAATCGCAAATCGGCAGTTTTACTGATGCCTGACTTGAACTTTGAAGCAACTAGATATCCTCGATATACCGAATGTAATCTTCAGAAAAGTCTGTACAAATAAAAAACGCATATGAAGGAGATATGTCAAAGTAACTTACCTATAGCATCATTGGGATCGGTATGCGGTTTGCAATGCCGTTTGCAATTTCAGGCAATATATCCATGGTTTGACGTCATTTCTCCTGACGGCGAGACCTGTTGGTACGTTGAATATGTCGTCAAGTATACTCGTTCAATTTGCTACCATTTTATCAATGTTTGGATACCGTTTTCGGCGAAATTTCATCCAAAGTTTAGTAAAGAAACATGACAGAGTAACCCTGAAGCTAATTCAATACGTGTAGATTAACGGTCGATGTGTCTTGCCGCTAACACTTTGACCTGCGTGACCTGGGTCATTTAGCGAATCTGACCAATCGCGGACAACTTTTCACATGATAAATGACGTCATCATGCGTGATGCAGCCTAACCAACAACACGTTTTTCTCAAGGGTCTATGATTTGATGTTCGGACCTGTGGGGAGTAGCAAAAGTAGCGGTGCTCGGACCTACAAATATCAAAGGTAAAACGGAGCACAGCTTAACATCGAATGAACAATGATTCTGAGGAAGACACGTTGATAATTATAAGGCAACTTCTCATTGATGCACAGGGCTGTCCCGGCGTTTTTATATGTGTGCATACATATGCCCATAGGATTACGCTGATAGACTACATGTACACGTACACGCGTACTCGATCAATTTTCTGAGCCGAGATCGCAAAACGGACGCACGCAAATTTTAATTAGAAAATGGACTGAACTCATTAAATACCTGACCGTCCTTATAACTTCACTCTACGAGAAACGAAAACTCAACTACGGTGGTGCCTATATATACCTTGACTGGCTCATGTTTTGCTGCCAGTGAGCTGTTTCGAGCTGCCATCGAGCTGTGACAATTGTAGTGTCAACAAAGTTTTACTTCGAACGATTTTGAGCTGCATAACGGCTGTTGACCGATCGGCCAAGAGCTGCACAAGTCTGCATTTCGTCTTCCAGAGACACTCGAATCTGCAGCAGACAAATGACAGCTCCAAACGCTCTCTGCAGATCTGCATTAAAGCTGGTTTGAGCTGTCACAGCTCTGAAACCGATCTGCTGCAGCTAAATGAAGATCTGCACGTTTCCTACGGGAAGATAGAATTCTTAGCATTTAAACCGCGCTTAAATACGCGTACCGTTTCTTTCACTATAGAGAGGTTATTTTGTGCCACGCCTAAATCAGAAATTCAAGATGCGGAAGAACTAGTCGACTTAGAAAGATTAGGCGAGATATATAAACAAATAAATGCTGCCAAAAATATTATAGTGGATTTTGATGACCTATCATTAGAATAATTATTTTTTCTTTTTTAAAATTTTTTAGGATAGTATATGTTATAAAGATTATTATGGATGAGAATATTGACGTTAGGCACCGCTTACGAAAAGCATTTGACGGGGCAGTTTTACGAAAAGAATTTCCTGAAGTCAAGGGAGTCGAGGATATCGAAACGATCGATATTGAAGGTATGACCACAGAAAGAAAGATGTACTCTGTTTATACAGATATGGAAGTCAAATTATTGGATCCGAAAAACGGTAATACACAAATTCGTACATTGCCTGTTAAATTAAAAGATACATACACAAAAGATGTAAGAGGATCGGATGTGAAACAACAATTAATAGAACGCTACGACCATATGCTTGATACAATTGAAGCTGTTGAGGGTTCTGGTCTCGTTCTCGAGGAGATACTTAATTTTGAAGTAATTCTAGTAGAAGTTTTACTCGGGGCCGGCCGCACCAGCCCGATTCAACTTCCCCAATGGTTAAAAAATAAGCATTGTGTGAGCGATCTTATTCTTCCTTTCGGCAGCGAGAATTGTTTTCAGTATGCCGTCGTTTCAAGTTTAAAGTTGGGCGACATCACGTTTTGCAAAAAGAAATGTGGTCAGACTAGAAAAAACTGGAAGACGTATGACAAATTTATGGCTGACTACTGTTGGGATGGAATACCATTTCCTACACCCGCCGATGAGACTGTATTCAAGCGCTTCGAGCAGCAAAATCCAGGCATCAAACTCCAAGTATTTCAGATCTACGAAAATGATCCCGATCCGTCCGGCATAACTGTGTTATATAGTAGCGGAGCCCGTTCCGAAGGCGAAGGCCCTAGCGGAGCTGATCAAATAGCGAATATCTTACTAATAGTCGGCGAAGACGCAGGTCACTATGTACCAATTACTGCGTTAAATCGCCTTCTTAATTCTCAAAATGATCGTAAGAATGTGCACAGACGGAAGTGTATTTGTATGGTTTGTAAGCGAGGTTTTGCGTCAACAGAAGAATTAGAAATACATCAGGTATACTGTGGAACAGACACTGCTCAGCCAGTTTTTCCTAAGGAAGTGTGTCAATTCGAAGGACATAAGAAGAAGGTGCCCTGTCCCTACGTCGTGTATGCAGATACTGAGGCAATTATTGAGAAGGACACCGGCCGACACATTCCAATTTGTATTTCGTATGTTATGATTGAACGATGGCCAGGCCCCTTACGGAACCGTTCCGATAGGGGGCCGAAAGTTTTTAGTAAAAGAACATTCACAGGTACAGATTGTGTTACAGAATTTCTAAAGGATATGAAGAAAAGGGCTGAGAATTATTCGAAATCGTATTATTGGAAAATAAAACCGATGAAAGATACTTCTAATTACAACGATCCAGACTGTATTGCATGTGGAGATCAAGCCGGATACCGAATAGTGAAGGGTGGCGACGATACTTTTTATTGTGAAAAGTGCCGCCCATCAAGAACCATTCCTATCTACTTTCACAACCTCAAGGGATACGATGGTTCTTTTATTTTACAAAAAATACATGAAATCAGGGATGAGGGTAACGAACCAGAGCCAAATATCATAGCTAAGACGGGTAATGGTGGAATTATGTGTCTTATGAAAACATTTATTGTTAGTGCCTCAATTGTTGTCGATGGGGAGAGGGAGACAAAGAAATGTTTCTTTTATATAAAGTTTATTGACAGAGCTCAGTTGATGTCTGGGTCGCTCGCAAAGTTGGCAAAGAATGTGCCAGAGGATGGATGGACGGAAGTACCACTTTCGTACCGGGACATTAAGCGGGTGAAAGGTTTCTTCCCGTACAAATATTTAGATTCTCCCGAGTGATTGGAAGAGGACCAGCTCCTGGAGAGACACAAATTTTATAGCGAATTAACGGAAGAGGGGATTTCGGAGTCCGATCACGAACATGCATTGCGAGTATGGGACAAAGTAGGATGTAAGACGATTCGTGATTATATGGAATTCTATTGTGAGACTGACGTTCTCCTTCTTGCGAATATATTCGAAAATTTCCGTGACACATGTTTAGAAGCATACAAGTTAGATCCAGCGCCCGGCTTGACATGGGATGCTATGTTACTTTATACAGGTAATAAATTTAAACTCATTCAAGATGCTGAGCAGATGAATTTCATTCAGAGGGGAATTCGAGGTGGTATCAGTCAGTGTAATATTTATTATTTACAGACAAATCATCCGGCTTACGGGGATTACGATCCGGAGAAACCGTTAACCGAAATAAAATATCTCGATGCTAATAATCTTTACGGATGGGCAATGAGTCAACCAATGCCAATGGGCGGACTTCATTGGATGACGATGGAAGAATTGTTAGAATGGGAAGGTGGAGCAGGCTTGGATTGGGGACCCGGCGCTAGATTTCCACCAAGTTTTCTAGAAGTAGACTTAGAATATCCAGCTGAATTACATGAAGAACATTCCGATCTACCACTCGCGCCACATCACTACGAATTTCCGAGGCAGGTAGTCGACTGATTACAAGTCTAATGGACAGAGAGAAATACGTCTTACATTATAAGTTGCTTGAATTCTATCTTCGGATGGGAATGCGACTGAAAAAGATTCATCGGGCGCTTGCCTTCGAAGAGGCACAGTGTCTCGCGGAATATATTGACTTTAACACTAAAATGAGGGCAAAGGGAAAGACAGATTTTGAAAAGAATTTCTATAAGCTGATGAATAATGCAATGTTCGGCAAGACAATAGAAGACGTTCGAAAGTACAGAGACTTTAAATTTGTTTTGGGCCCCTGCCGGAACGGTACGGATAGTGGTCGTAAAAAGATTCAGAAGTATAATCCAAAGATGAAACATATAACTCTCATAACTTCCGAAGAGGATGGCGATTCCTGCGACAGTGTCCTACTGGAACTGAAAAGGGATCAATATGAATATAAAAAGCCAGTTTTCATTGGCGCGGCAGTACTGGAACTTTCTAAGCTGCTTATGTATGAGACGCATTACAATTACTTTCGAAAGCAGTTCCCAGGAATACGATTAGCCTACATGGATACTGACAGTTTTGTTTACAGTGTACCTCTTCCTTCTGCAGACACCGCCAGCGTCAGCACTTTCAATGATATAGTCCGAGAAGATGTGGAAAAGAATGGTAAGGAAACGATATATGATACTAGTGGTATGAAAGACGGGATGGGAGTTCCAAAGATTAATAAAAAGGTGATAGGTAAATTTAAAGATGAGTTGAATGGTGAACCTATTCTTGATTTTGTCGGCATACGCTCAAAAGTGTATGCTTTTCGGACTCCAACTTCGGAGACGAAAAAAAATAAAGGGATAAAAGATGTTTGTGTTAGAAAACATTTGAACTTTGAAGACTATAAGGATCTGTTTGAAAATGGGAAATTCCGAAGGAAGGAGACCGAGCGGGCACAATTTGTACAGTTTGTACGGAAAAAACCTGGTGAAATCCGTAGTGAAAAGCGTAGTAAAATCATGATGGCGCCAAATGATATCAAACGTGTACAGTTATACAATCCAGACACGGGCGAATGGCTGGCAGAAACATGGCCGATAGGACGGAGTTCCCCTTCGGAATAGAAATGGAGTTAACTTTCATATCCATTTAATCCATAATGTCGCATGTATCTTTCTAGCGGTGGACTAAATCCTTCTTGTTTTTGTATTTCTAGTGCCTGATGAAATATGTCCTGAATAAGTTCTGAGGCCTCTTTTGTTGCCCCTTTTTCTTGTATTTGTGTAAGCAACTGTTTATATTGAACGTAATAATGTTTATATTTCTCTCGTCTTTTTGATACTCCTGTTTTTCCTTGTATTACATCAATAATAACACCTGGTATAGGAGTTAAAGCTAAAAGAACTGGAACTGTCGGAATTGCTGCTATGACAGCAGAACTTACAAGAATTCCCTTAGTCACATTAAGAGCCATATCAATTCGACCCATTAATTTGTAACTTCGCCGATATGCAGCGCTAGTTCTTTCGATATAGTCGGCCAATTGTTCAATGCTTTCAACAACTGAGACGTGCATTTTTTTTACTGTATATGTAAGGGATGATAAAAAAATAATTGTAGTAATATAGAGAGACAATATGGCAGAAGGAGGAGAAGATATACCACTCCAGGATTTTGATGATGCAAATTTGAATGATGATGATGCTGCTACTGCTGAAACATACTTTATAGACGATGATAATGCCCTTGCAGAAGCCGATCCTTTCCAGGCTGGTCCGCAGGTGGATCGTACGACTAAACAGAGAGTAGAAATTACAAAGCAAATGGCTGAACAATTCTTAAACGAGAATAATATTACTGATGGAGCAGCACAAATTGAATTGATTAATAATGCTGAGATTAGGGAGCGTGGAAGGCTGTATTATAAAAACCTAAGGGTGTCAAAACTTACAGGAGGTGGATTTAGATCACTCGAGACATTAAGAAGAGAAGGAGAAGGAGGATATGAATTTGTAAAGAAAGTATACAGTCAGAGGCGGAACAGCTATCGCTCTAGCGCAGAGCCTGACTATGTAAGTTCTACATTGTATTCTGAAGATGTGAAAAATGATAAAATACCGGCTGAGAAGATGACACCAGAAGACATGGGTATATACAAAGATGAACTGACATTCTTACGGCAAGATGCTAGTGGTAATGCACATAAAATACAAGCTTTTGAAAATAAAATCGAAAAATGGAACAATCTAAACCCCGAATATAGAGCTTTTGTTGATGAATTAAAGATGGCAAATATGCGTCTTGATGAGCTTTACAATGAAAGAGATAAAATTATGTCAGAGCAGACAGAACTTACACCCGAACTCAGAACAAGACTAGCTAAAATTAATAATCGAATTAAAGTACAACATGATATGATCAGTGGGGCACGTGAAAGACTGGCGTCGACTAGGTCTCTTTGTGATGTAATTTCCGATCCAGAATTGTCACTCAGGCTGAAGCTGACAGAGTTATTTAAACGGAATGGTATTACAATCGCTGCAATACTGACTGCCCTTGGAATGACAATATCAACAATTGCCCTGGCTGTGACTAAAGGAGGACGAGGGGGAGCAGGAACTGGCGGGTCTGGAGCAAACAACAGTTCAGGTCCGCCCAAAGTATACACAAAAGCGAAAGAAATTGTAAAGCAATTTTGTGAATGGTTAAAAACCTTGGCCGCAAAAAGTGCTGCTGCAATACCAGGTTTAATTGGCTCCCTCGTTAGTTTTCTATTAAAAACAGCAGGATCGGTGGTCGGATTTGTTGGAGAACAGCTATGGATATTTTAACAGGTTTAACATTAGTCATAATAAATAAAATTATGTATTAATATATGACCAGGTATGTTTGGTGAAAAGAATATTACAAAGTTTCTTTCTAAAAATAAAGATCTGTTTGGTTTCTCTGTCGAATTGGAATGGTGCAAACTCCGACGGGTAAATACACATATTCTTCGAGTAAATCCAGGTGTCCGACTCAAAGATGATAATCTATGTCATAACATAGTAGCTTTCGTGAAGGAATGTCAAAGGACTAACTTCTTTAAGCGACTAGAATTCATAAATGTATTCCAAGAGATAGATAATGATGACCAGGAGGTCACATATTTACAAGAATATTGGGTTCTTCGATTGATTCGCGACACAGGTAATCGATTTATATTTCAGTCAGATGGAAATATTTATGTAAAGATGTGATTTATTTTCTTTTTAACTGTAATTTTTTTCTTCTGAGTTACTATATACATTACACGAAAATGGGGTACGATAGATCATTATTACCAAATTTCAGCAACCGAATACCACAGGGAACGAAGTCAGAAAGAACTCATCATGTGATTGCTCATAATCCAAGTGAGGCAGATCCAGGCCAGACACTTATCATACGATGTCCAAAGTTAGAAAGCAGAGTAGTACTAGTTCCAGATACTTTCGACCTGGTTTTTGATCTCGAAGTAACGGGACATGAAGATAACCAAGTAGTACAAAATGTTGCAAAAAATTTGATGGAGCGTATGGTTCTCACATTTGAGGGGCAGGCACTTTTCAATTTGAATAAATATAACCTTATTGAATGTTATCGCAGTCTCTTCAAACATAAAAAAGAGAGAACGAACATGACACTTTACGGAATTCAGAATGAGAATCTAAGAAAATTGAGAAGTGGTGCGAAAGATGCAGATCACGCCGTCGTGGATGATTATTTACTTTTCGACACATATAAAACAAAATATGCTATTCGTCTGAATCATCCCCTCATAACAGGTCATGGAGTTGCATATCCATCAGCGTTAGGGAGTCATATTGAATGGGAAATTACGCTTGCACCCGCCTCCCAATTACTTGTCAGTAATGATGTTTTTACACCCAATTATAAATTAAAAAACATTCAAATGGAATACGAAACAATATCTGATCCCGACCTCGCGAGACAAACTGCTGGTTATTACAACAACGGTAAAAGTTACCTTTACGAGTATTTACATTATTTTAGAACAATCCCATTCAAAGAATCAACCACGGTTATCAATGAAAATATAAATGTACCACGACGTAGCATGAGAGGTATCGTAATACTCTTCACTAAAAATCAGAATCAGTCAGAACTGAATAGTGAACTTTTCTTTAATCCATCCATTGAATCTGTGTCTGTAATGATTGAGGGTATTGCGAACAAAATATACGCTCAGGAGATGTTACCAAGACAATTTTGGACAGAAACAAGACGGTATTTTGCTGAAGATAAAGATTGGTGTGAAATTGATATAGATGAAGTCGATTATTTGAAGAATAAATTTTGTCTGTTTATCGATCTGCGTAGTTTTAAAGATATTGAATTTCATGGAAATGGTTTAAGAGTAATGAACACAAAAGATGGCATACAACTTGAAATCCTGAAAAAAGATACTTCAGTTAAGGGTGTCGACGCTCGCGATGATAATAAAATCGACGCTCGCGATGATAATATATTTGCTCATGTTTATGTTATCAGTGATGCAATGGTCTCTGTTGAAAATAGTAGATTAAAGTCTATACTATTTTAGTTAACACCTCAGTCATGCAGTAGGAAAAAAAATCACATCAGCTAGACTCTGGTTCTGAAGAGCTAGCTGTGCTACCGTTAGTGTATGCTTCCATCGACTGACTGACAACACGGGTAAAAGTCCTTTGTATAGACTAGTTTGATGGTGATCGTTCCGTAGGGACTAACACGGAATTTCCCATGGAATTCCCTCACGTACATATCTATACATGTTGTGTGTTTATAAATAGGTCAGACAGCTGTGTGTGACGCGGCTGCGTGTATAGACGTGTCAGTGCGGATACCCTACGGAGTCAAAGGATTAGGGAATTCCCCACTGAGTTCATATCATGGTCAATGCAATATCTGCTGTCGCGGTGACCTGTATATGAACTCACGTACGCATACGTTCCGGTAGGTGTCATTTTAGCAACATGGAGGGGTTTCCCATGTAGCTAAAATGGGGGAAAACAAAATTCATGTCACAGAAAACAAATATAACTAACCACTTTCACATTATCAAATTATATGTTTGAGGTAAGCAGTATAATTTACAGAGTGCGTTTTCTATTTCGAGAAAATTCGTCTTAGAGGGCACCTTATCAATGTATACAATCAGTCAACGTTACTGTAATGTTGTCCTTGCACAATCTTAACGATTCAGTGAGTATGAAACCAAAGCTACAAGCATCATCGAGATAGCAAATCGCGAAGACCAGGAAAAGGTTGAAAATATTCTGACGCAGAGACACAATTACTGGAGTGATTTCACATGCCTCGAAGTAGCGATCAGGGGAGAGGCTAAGGTAAGGTTGTATTCACAAATACCTCTGGAGGGGCGGGAGAGTTGATGGGGGATTTAGAAATATCAGGAATATGTGGGGCACTTGAAGGGATTTGGAGACTTAAAGAGATAATGATTCATAATTCGGTCAGTTTGCTTTGTCATTTATCGGCGAACAAGTCAACTAGTTCAATGTAAAGGTGACGATGCGATGCTATACTTCAAGTTAACGGGATTGGGAACGGCTTCACTTACACTCGGGCCGGGGACACCAGTTGTGTAGGTACATTTGACGTTGACCTACATGATCCGCAGGAATTACTGCTGAAATTACAAATGCATTCAAAACGTAAAACAAAGACCCTGCCGCCAGCACGTCTGATTCTCTGGATTGCTTACTGGTTTACTAGACTTGGTTCAAGTGCTTGATTTGTAAACGTTTGAACGCTTGGAATGCGATGATTTGTGTTCTGTTTTCATGTGAAACATGTGAGTAGGATTATGTGAAGGCGTTCAGTGGGGTGGCACGAGGTGTGAGAAGCCGATGGTCAGTTGGGGAATGGACTTTTAACAAACTAACGCCAGTAGCCTGCGAAAAATTCACCAATGAGAATATTGCTCATTGTGATGAATATGTGATTTTTTTCTGAACAACACCCACACAAATCCGGTTCTTTGACTTCCAGTTCTTGCATATTTCACAAAGTCCTAGTCAATGTTATCGAGCCATGCTTCTAGTTATTTCTCCCGCGTCGTGTCGATATTCTGTTCGTGTAAATCCTAGCTGTTCGTCGTCGCACAATTTTACAATTTTCCAAAGATGAACGACAGGATGGCCGCCGGCCGCGCCAGTTGACAGGACCACAATGTCTGAACAACGTCTGAGAAATGGGTTGATCTTGAAATTTTGAGGTCAAAATTGGAATTGCTTTGGCGGTGAACTTCGCAATTTTGCGCCACGATCTTTTGAGTTTTGCGGGTTGATGTTTTCACTTGTAGTTGAGTCATTACATTTGCTAACTCTGGTTACGTTTCCTAAATATCAAACCAATAAATTTTAACATGCCACGTTGTTTCTTCTACAGCGACCACAACAAGTACAGTGAGCAGTGACAGTTCGCGAGGTCACACCATCAATGATCGTTCAGTGTAGCCTACAGCCGTCGACGTCCGCGATGTGTACAGGCTGTTTTATCTGCTTATTTTCCTGAAAGAGTGTTTGCATTTTGGCTAATCACTCTGAAAGGCGCTTTCGTACTTTAGACATTTCCATCGTCAGTATTGCCTATTTCAGTCTATTTTTAAATGCATGTTTATTGTTTGTTTGTTTTTATGGGGGGCATTCTTATAAAAATTTACTTCCGTCGCGAGCACCACCACTGAATATGACAACATACAACACAAGTGTACATGCATGGTTACAGAAATAAGATTATTTCGCAAATGAAAAAAAGACAACATAACTGCAAACTATAAGTCATGCGAAGAATTTATCTACATAAGTGACCAAATTTTACCCAGTTACCCGCAACTCAATTTGGTCTCTCACGTTTGTAAATTTTCAGTGATTTTCGTAATGTTCAAGGGTCATGACTGTGAAGGCTAACATAAACATTTTACATCGCATAGCCACAAGTGGTGGACATGTGAATATGCATCCTTGTTTAGACATGATAAGGATCGGATATTGCCAAACTGTCAGTTATATTTCCAGCTGTCAATGTGAATGACAGATACATTGTTCGGTCGACCCACTGTACTGGTCGCTTGCGCTGCGCGCTGTGTGGACGCAATGTTGAACCAGAGTTGAACTGTGCGGTACTTCTCTTGCACATGCGTACAAAGTCGATTACGTTGCATTCCGTGTGTCAACATCGTTGAATTTCTGTCCGTTAAGAAATTCACTTCGTCAATATTCTTTATCACGAGGAATTGAAACACGTTATGTACTGAGGTCAATTAGTAGGTGATTCTTCATGATTCACTATGCTTATTCATGTGAATAGTTCGCGACATGCAACAAAAATAGTGAAAATATTCTCAAAGTTACAGCTACTATCCCTTTAATAGTTTGCCCAATATATTTCTATGTATTATGATTTGCAATTTTGGCCGAAGCACTGTATCAGCCACATTTGCCTTCCTGGCAGGGACTTCAAAATGTAGAAAGTCATTAAATTCATCCACCTTTGGGAAGCTTTTTTACACTGAGATACGAGCGTAATGCACTTTTCATTTTCTTGACAATCCGTAAGGAGAAAATCTTATGTCTTTTGATTGCGAACACGAATGAATGACTCATTTTATACTTATAAAAGGAAAATTAGGTAACCAGTCATAGCATTTTTACTTTCACAGCACAATACTATCAATGTCGTAATGAGTTATTCAAGGTCATAAAAGCCAGCGTTTTGCCAGAACGTAGCAATATTTAGCGTGAAAACTGTTTTTAATTTCTATGGAAGACCGGTCACGACATGCGACATGCGACCTGCGACTTCAAAACTGCGACCTGCGTCCCGCGAGTTTGAAACATGCGACCTGCGACTTCGGCATTTAGACCTAGGTGTATAACCTGCGACTTCACAACAGCGACCTGCGTGTTTGTCAAACTGCGACCTGCGACTTCACAACTGCGACATGCGACAACAACACGTAACGTTTCATGGTGTTTTCCTCAGTATTAGATTGGAGGCGTCTTGCGTGAACTTTAATCCTTTGAGCGCCAAAGTCTATTTTTGTCCCCTTTATATAATAAACCCCTGTCAATTTTTCTCCAATTTTTGCAAAAAAATTGGGAAAAACCTGTAGCCAATGAAATGTGATGTCGATTTGGTCCAAAATTATCAAAAAATTACAGAAAATTCATACAATTGGTAAAATTTTGCACTAAAAGTTTGGTGGGAGAAAATTACAGCGCTCAAAGGGTAAAACGTGGAAAGGAGATTTAACGTTCAACATCGATCAATTAATAAGCCATTGCTTTCGCTTTGGTAAATCGTTCACAAAGTCTGGCAAAACTCAATTCATGTACACACCAGTTCACTCATTTTCATCAGGAGAGATAATTTTATGACGGAAATGTTGACAGTACGTGTTAATGCATGGAAAATAATATGCTACGTGATAGGCATTTAGATGTTTATATTATAATTTCAAATTATTTTAGATATTCTTCGTCTGCCTTACCTCGCTTCTTTCCTTATGTTATCAACAAACTTTTTGATTTTTAGAAATCTCTGGTATTTATCCTCATTTCACTGTGGTATAACCATCTAGCTGTCTGTTTAATTCATCAGTTGTCCCCCTGTATCATAACTGCGTCAGTGTCATTGCAAACATTAGAATTTTCAGTTATTGTCGTTCATTTTCTAACATTTCCAGTTTTGTTCCAATTCTCCAGTGATTGATCATCGGATGTTGCCATCTTTTCGTCTAATTTCATTTTTACTTTTCGTCAAAAAATCGAATTGATCCAACTTTTGTTCAGTTGGAAAAATAAAAATATTCTTACTGGTTAACTTCGGACTACATTTGTCTACACAAATAACATATGCAAAGTAAAGCAGTTAAAATAATACTGATATTGACAGAAGTGCAAATTTACATATTTGCTAACCATGAATAGCCAGAGACCGACTCAAGTTCTTTATAGATAACGCGAGTTAAAACTGTAAAACAGGACATAATTAAACCCTCCTACAATCCTATTTTCAGTCTTTAAGCCTAATATGTACATACTATAATATGTACATATTATTTTTTGTGTGTATATAATATTTTAGATCATGTAGGCAGAAAAGTTCCAGAAACTATTAAACACTGATGTAGACGTTTAAAACTCTATTGCTATTGCATTATTTCAGATCGGTTTGCCTTTCGTAAGAAGGAAAATAAATTTGTGCTCTTCGTTTGTGGAATTCTCTACCGTCACAGCTTCATGCACTTCTATCGCTGGTTGAATTCTTTCGCTGGCCGATTTTTGCGTAGGCCAGCGGTGCGAAAATAATGCTCTGGTCGCGAGAATGCGGTAAACCGGCTGTTTTAATATAGTGCAATGGTGTCCCTCGTGTTTTTCAGGCTCGTGTTCAGAGCAATGGTGCGAACAAATCAAGACTGATATCGCAGTTTGACAAACACGCAGGACGCAGGTCGCTGTTGTGAAGTCGCAGGTTAGGCCTACACCTAGGTCTAAATGCCGAAGTCGCAGGTCGCATGTTTCAAACTCGCAGGACGCAGGTCACAGTTTTGAAGTCGCAGGTCGCATGTCGCATGTCGTGACCGGTCTTCCATAAATTTCAGTGTATCTTACGTTCATTTTGTGAAAATTCAAGTGGGGCGGATTGTGCGTTAGTTTATTACAATAACAATATCCGTATTTCACAGCAATGCGGTAGCAATGTCATTCAAAGTATTTTTATTATTTTGTTTACGATAATAAAACAGCAAAAAGTGAAATTTTCTGTATTTTTAGTTGTTCCTGTCCCTCGATTGTTGCCAGACAACTCTTCGGAAGCAGTGGTATGGGCACATTGACACAACCTATACGGAGAAAAGGGTAAAATGATATCATACTTTGACTTTGTCATATAGATTGACAGGTGAACCACCTTAATCTGGAACGCCTTATTCTGCATTCACAAATATTCGAAAGCGGGCGGTGGGGGACGTGAGAAATTTCGATTGACATCTGAATTCTTTTTCGATCCCTCTCAATACCCTTAACCACAATTCAAATCCCCCTGTATAAGATCAAAAATGTTCAAATTTCTCAACCATCATATGGCTAAATATTTAAAGCCCATGATATTATTACTATAATTCTCGTTTATTTGGAGTACCGTTCCTCTTTGTATCAACTCCAATCGTTTGTATCACACCGCATCATGTTGAGTATTCAGCTTATCAACCCAACCTGCACGTGTGTTTTGTACAATGATTGGTGCCAGTTGTATCTCACTCCAGCCATAAATTGAAATGTTAATAGGATGATACTTCTGCCTATTCAGGCTGTCTAACAAGCTTAAAGCATTTCAACATGTCATTTATCTTACAGATTTTTCATGTTTGCATGATATCATGATATCACCGGGAAATACTCAGGGAGTGAGCAAACTGATTTATTTGAGAATTTTCAAAAGTGTCCAACAGTGTTTAATTTTACAGATCAGAAAACATTAAATCTACCAACTATTTTTACACTGGTTCCAAATCATTTACATTGTACCATCACAATGAAAGTCTGATTTTCATCCCTGGTAGGGTCTAGAAGATTGATGAGATAACATTACTCTTTTACCAGATCCCTTGTACATTATTTTGCCCACTCCCACCTTTTCTTTTTAACAAGCCTTCTCTGTCTATTTTTTGTTGTTGACATTTGCTTATGTATTTAGGATCTGCTTGTCCCATTGCTATAGAAGCTGATATGCATGTTCCTAAAGATGACCTCCAGTACCTAATTTGGAGACCTTATTTGCTTTTGTCATTCTTGTTTTTCCTGGTTTAAATATTTCTCGAATAGACCAATTCAAACTGAATGTGAGTACATAGTGTCCTTGACGGTATTTTTAGTGATGTATTGTAACATTCTGAATAAAAGTTGTGTCTGTGTACACAGGTTTCGTTGACTACGCCAATTTATTGGCTTATCGCCCACACTGATGGATAAAAATAGATATATCTGAAAACACTGAAAGTCAGACGGGGAAGCCAAAGCAAGATATTGAAGATGCTGATAGATCTACAGAGAAGCCAGAAAAGGATACAGGTAATGATTGCATCTCACAGTGAATACACTGAACCTGAAAGACAATTCACAAGCCAGTGCATCAGCAAATGTCACAATAACCGATCGGAATATGGTTAATATCTCTCTCACTTGATCATAGAACTATATGAAGATATGTTTACGACTTCATTTTGATTATACACAGTATTATAAATCAAATCAATATTTGCAAAATTCAATTGACACCTGCATTCATAATGGTCACCACAAAGTCTAATATTTACAAGCAATGAATTAATTCTATTGATTGACTATGGCAGTAATGTATTTCCTACGTAGTGGGTATTTAGAGCAACACTTTACGTTATTCGCGTAATTTTTGCCCATATTTTATTGCAAAGATCCACTACAGTTGTATTTATCTATTTGCTTTACTAGAATTTATTTACTCGTACTTATTTGATTTGCTTTAAGCATTCTATAGAGAAACATTAAATCTATTTCATATGCATTTAGCAGCTGACAGTTTACTGAGGTCGTCGTGACGAAGTAAAAGTCTGATGTATTTGAAAGCAAAATTTCCTAGAAATACATGTAACTTTCAATCATTGATGCAGGCTTTTTTTGGACCCCATTTCATTGTTTTCAGAGTGAATTCCATGCAAACACTTCTTTTCTTTCTACCGTCTAATCTTTCCTACCCTTGAAATGGCGCCATGCCTCCATGACGCTAAGTACCACGTCGTCCTACGTACAACTAACCTAGCAATTAAGGTGATCGATCGCCGAAGATTATGGAAAATTATAAAAGTTCAACACTCTACCGAGCTGAACCAAATTCTACTCAATTATGTTGTACATTTTAATAGAAATTAGAAGCATTCCCTGCATTTGATTATGAACATTTACTCGCTTTTACCCCTTGGACATATTATGAAATCATCACAAAAGACACTATGACGTAAAACTTATCACGTTTTTTTCGTTTCTAGTTGATCATCATTATTTCAAGAAATGCATCACATTCTACAGTTCACCTATCTCCAAGTTTACAGCGCATTCCGTAAGTATTGTAAGATTTTGATACAGACTCAACGCTGGTGCGCATTTGATTTATATGTGTGTTCTCGTTTTGTAACATTAGTTAACATATATCAAATAACCTGTTTTTAAATTTGCCTAATATCGACCTGGTATTTCGTCAAGCGGTAAACATTAAGATAGCTAGGAAGTTTCTACCTGACGTTTTCACCTTCTTAAAATATAGAAGTTGATCTGCGAATTAGAAAACAATTGTAAGAAAATAAGTGTCTCTCCGTGCTGTAACGTTCGATAGGAATTACACGGAAACTTTACAGTGCGAAGGAAAATCTAATATGCACAAATCAATTTATTCTGCATGAAGTTCGAACTCATCAAAACACATAAAATGTAACCTATACAGATTAATGTGAGCACATCTTTTGCAAACTTAAATTGTTTCAATAAAGTTTTTTTTAAATTTATATATATTAAATATGTATCCCTCTCTCATACTGCATTTTCTTGTACCGCCAGGTATCGTATGTCGTGTTTCTACTACTATATGCATATGTGTTGACTTTAGTCAACTCGACCACACATTCACAAGAGCCGATATCATCACTCATGTGTGGATGCTGGCCATTCTCACTGAAATTACAAGAGCGGTAAGTATAAAAACGGAAGCAAACGGAACATTGTTTGCTAAAATCATATGAGCCGGAGATTTCAGAAGCATTGCTCTATCAGAAAGAAGATGCATAAAATTTAAGTTGTCTCATTGTTATGGTACGATCCCTTTATTCAGATAGAGTAATTTTCTGTATTGGATGTATGGGAAATTTGATTGAGAAAAGACATGTTTGAAAGGCATTACAGATGATCGATTTTCATTTATACAGCTTTTGTGCGAATATTGTGTGTTCTGCACTCTTATGGAAAAATCGCGGAAATTACTGATAACAATTGTGCGACTGAATCATCCCTAATCAGTTCGTTTTCTCTTCTAATTTAGAGATGTCGCTATATAATAGTTTTCCCGTAAGCTTGTTACAACAACAACAACAACAACAACAACAACAACAACAACAACAATGATAATAATAATAATAATTAATATTAAGTATTATATAGAAATAATAACGTGAATAATGATAGGTTCAATTTCCGTGAAAATTTCACCATATAGGTATTTTCGGTCGAAAAGAGTAAATATGATATCGTTTTTACTGCCCCATGTTTCCATGGTAACTGTTTTAGGGGTTGAAAATTTCATTTTTTCTAATATCGCATGAAAAATTACTTTGATTGATATGAAAATTATCAAGTGGGGGAGTTCGGGTCAGAGAACACAAAAACCAGACTTATTTTAATGTTCCGAGTTGCCATGGTAACTATTTTGGGATTGAAAATGTTACTTTTTCCCTAATTCCTATTAAAGAACTATTGATTGATATAAAAAATTGATCATAAGGGTTTTTCTGGTTAGCACACCAAAAAAATCACACTCATTTTAATGTGAGATGTTTCCATGGCAACCATTCAGGAGTAAAAATTACCAGTTTTTTAAAGATTCCACCTAAAATCCAGTAATTAACAGAATGTGTTATATCAAAGGGATATTTTGGGATAGAAAGACCAAATATCTGGTGTAAAAATCCAGGAATCAACAGAAATAATATATCAAAGGGTTATTTTTGGGTAGAAAGACAAAATATGATATCCGTTTTTACTGCCCTGTGTTTTCTTAGAAACCTATTTGCATTTTAAAATTTCAATTTTTTTTCCAAATTCCATTAAAAGTAATCCCAATTACTATGCAACTGCTTTCCTAAGTGTATTTATCACAGCATGAACTACATGTTTATTTTCGTTTCATGTTGCCATGGTAACCATTTTAGTAACCACAGTTTTTTATTGAAAACTATAGACCCTCGAGAGGGTCTACGTTAAAACATAATTCACTGATTTTTATTTATTCTTTGGATTTCTAAGTAAAGAGTGCGCATGCGTAAAGTTATATTTGTAGCACAGATCCCGCGGAAACTCATGCCTTTGCTCTATTTCCATCCCAAAACTTCCTTGATTGCTTACATTAAATGCACATGAACAAAAATAAAACCAACAACGTCAGCATAGGGAGAGGGTTTATGGTTTTGCTACAACTACAAATGCCACGCTGAAGATACGTTTACAAGGCCTAGGCATAGACTCGCCACAGTCGCTGTGCCTTGTTTCGTGTACGCCCACGAATGCCACGATGGGCCTGCATTCAAAGGCTACGCAGTGCACCTAAGCAGCTGTGAGCACGCACTGTCAGACACAGCGACTCTCAGTGTTTGCAAGTATATGAATATTCATAAGGTTAGTGATGTCAAAGGAACACCTAACTGGGCGGAGAGAATATACGTACGACAATTAGAAGTCACCCCTATTGACAAAATTAAAATAAACAACACCTCTTTTTCAGAATTCCCACAGCTTCAATGAACTGTTATTAGATTTCTATATAATACTTATAGCCCCTAAACTTGTAATAATAATAATAATTAAAGCTGCAAGCAGCGTTGGCGGGGCCCAAGCGGTTGCCATGGTTGAAAGTACTTGCACTGATGATACAATGTGCAAATTTTGAGCTTCCATGTGTCTCATGTGTAGAGAAATCTTTAGACTAGTTGTTAACACATGTGAAAATACATTTATAAGCTCACGCATCTCAATTCCCATGTGAAATGATTTTGAAAAGTATGCTTGACAGAGAGAGGCGAACAAGCATTTTAAGTACAATTGATGTAGACCATCATAGCTCATTCTGGAAATTTACCATGTGTCTGTTGACAAATCCTTGGACTGGTTGTTAAAAGTGAAAATTACCTGTCAAAGATCATTTTTCTCATTTCCCATTTACATGATTTTGAAAAGTGTGTCATAGACAAACGGGAAATGGCATTACAATAAATTTCCACTGATTGTGTGGTCACTTGTCAGCCATACAGGCTGATGTGATGACAAGAAAAATAAAAAGTCTGTCATCCTCGTGCGCGTCAATTCAGATCCGCCGCGTCAACCTTTTTTCTGCTCATGGGGAAATAATTTTAAAAAAAATAAACACAAAAAACTCGGCGATAGTATATGTATAAAACAGAAGCTTAAAAAAATAATTGACACTTATATTCCATTCAGAACTGTACTCATATGTAACTCTTATATTGCGCTGTCAAAACTGTGCAAATGCTGCGCTTAAGTCAACCAAAGAACTGTTGTTATACACAAATAATTAAGCAACACTGCTGTGCATTTATCTCTGCGTGCATTCCTATGATGTTGTCATGTTTAACTCCGTGTTGTTGATTGAAGAATAAAAAAAAAATTACAGTAACAAATTCCTGCCTCACCACATCATTTTTTCTGATATGTCTAGGCGAACCAGCATTTTAAGTCAAATTGATGTATACCATCATAGCTCACTCTGTAAATTTACCATGTGTTGATATATCCTTAAACTAGTTATTATACATGAAAATTTCGTGTCAAAGATCATTTTCCCCATTTCCCATTTACATCAGTCTTTAAAAAGTGTGTCATAGACAAATGGGAAATAGTATTACAATAAAAGTCCATTAATTGTGTGGTCACTTGTAAGCCATACAGACTGATGTGATGACAAGAAAAATAAAGTTTTTTCTCATCCTCGCGCGTGTCAATTCAGATCTGCTGCGTCCTATTTTCTGCTCATGAGGAAATACATGAAAAAAACTGCAAAAAATACATCACGATAGTGCATGTATAAAACAGAACCGTACAAATAATTGACACTAACATTCAAATCAGAACTGTATACATATTTCACTCTTATATTACTCTGTGAAAACTGTGCAAATGCTGCACTTAAACCGCTGAACTGTTGCTGTACAAAAATAATAAAGCAACACTGCTGTACATTTGTCTCTGCGTGCATTCGTATGATGTTGTCATTTTTTCCCGCGTTGTTGATTGAAGAATGAAAAAAGAAACCCGCGTCACCACATAATTTTTGAAATATGTCTAGGATAAGAAAGAAACGTTTTATTTTTCTTGGCGTAGTACTAGTTGTTTTGATGACCTGTACACTATGAATTTCAAAATGTTGGGTAGAACAAAAAGGTGTTCTTCAAAACCTAAAAATTCCAAATATTAATTAAAATGCAAAAGTTACTGGCAATAACAAAGTATGGAGTTATCACTCAGGAAACAAATGCTAAACATCGTGGTAAAAGTTGAAACTACTGTCTCTTTTATAAGATTACAAGTTTTGCAGTAAGAAGAGTGGGTAGCTGAACAAATCATAACAGCCTTGAGTACGAATCCTCCTTTTTAAGTGTCAAATAATACTAGTCCTGAGCACTGTTTCTGTTGAGTGAAATGCTCCCTTAGCTGTAACTTTAAAGGCTAGTTATATTTGTCAAAAGTTAGGCGTATGCGATGCAGCTATATTTAATAGTTACAAACCTGTAATCGTTATCAATGCTGTACTGTACATATCGCGCTATAGAGAACGGCACGAAACCTGCTTCAGCATACCAGTTTTTCAAACGAATTAGATATCCATTCTCATAGAAGTTCAAAAGTAAAATACTCTTAGACTTGAGAAAAGTGTGCATTTGAGACTTTCGATACATTTGCTTTACGCTTGAATTTAGCATGGAGCTTTGGTAGCTCTATGAATTTAACAAGCGATGCTCGGACACTGGCAGCGCACAGCGCATCGATGACACTTGGGTCAGGGGTCATCACCAAAAACGTCAGTGCGTATTCACGGCCAGCTTGAATCATGCCACGGATCGCGAAAATCACGGATCATATATCCAAATGTTCATGTCTAATACGTAAAGAGAACCCTAAAATATAAAACACATAATGATTTGATATGGAGAAACATCATTTTGTTTCAAGTTAAATGCTCAAATATCGCGACAAGACTTGCACATTTGCACAATATGAATGCGGAAGTACGTCGACTGTACTCGGCGGACGAGCGAGCGCCTTCTCTGAAAATCTGTTTACAATATCACGTCACAATACACTGAAAATTCTTGCGAATTCATCTTTAAGGAAGCCAATTCACACAAGTTCCTAACGTCAGTAAAGATATTTTCAACATTCTCGCCGTTCAGGAGTGCCTTACTCGCTCTACGTTGAAAAAAAGCCGTATGCTTTTAACCATGCCGTTCCTAACTTTGCAAATTCCAGTCGACTTTCCTACTCTGATCATAATCTTTCTTTCCATTTCATAGCTTTACTTGCGCTTAGAACCTGCGTTAGGGGTGGTTTCTCCCCAATATTGGTGGAGCTGCCTAAGTCAAAAACGAAAGTTTGCCGTTTTTGCTTAGTTTCACCGTCACTACGATCCTTCAGTGTTGATGACGACACTCACAGGCGTGCTGTTTACTGGGTATTTGTTAACTCTGCATGGCAGGGCTGTGTGTTACCGGCGTTATACGGCCTCCCACCACATCGTATAACGCCGGTAACACACAGCTCTGCCATGCAGAGCTAGGTATTTGTATAAGTGTAGTTTATTCTACGGAAGAGAACGTCGGAACGTAGCATAAACTACACTTATACAAACTACCAAGTAAACAGCACGCCTGTGACGACGTTGTACTGCACAGTGCACGGAGCAATCTGTAGGTACATTGTGCGAAGTTATCCAACCCAAAACTTAGTAACATCTTAGTCATATAGTCATGGTAAACATATGGGTACTTGTGGTTTATTAGCTATTTCGTTTCAATTTTATTCATTACTGTATGTGTTACAAATACGATCTTCTGACGCATAAGGTCAGGGATGCACAGAGATAAAGTATTACTTCTCAAGTTGAATGCGAACAGCGCGTGGACAGACAAAGTGATGACGTCAAACTGCAATTTTCGATTCGCAAGTTTGGCTAATTTTTGCCTAAATCTTCTCGGCAAACGCTACTTTTTTCCCGCATTTGCGATTTTGCGAGCAGGCAGCGGAAACACTGCCTGCGTCATTGCGAACAAACGAAGAGCACAAGACGCCTTATTTTCAAGCAGGCGATTTATGTTTGTTTTTCAGATTTCGTCCATTGAAAATCCTACCCGCACGCGAACGGCAAACAAAGAATTTATTTTATGGCACCTAATGTAGAGTGTTTGGATAACATACACAAGAAAGTTCTAAATTACTCATGGAGTTGATCGTTGAGACTGAATAGTGACAGTAGTGGTACTTGAAGCAAACGTTTCTAGCATTTTTGTTTCTGAACGTTGGTCTCACTCAAGTCCACATGCTTAAATATTCAAACCTTGTAATCGAGGAAGTGCATGTTTACTGAGTGTTCCCACTGTAAGAAGCTGCTCAAACAATCATTCTGAACAGCTACACTAACAACTGATATGGTCGCACCTATTTAGACCTAGAACAATGGCAAGAGCGTCCAGCTCTGATTAACCATTTTACCTGCAGGCTGTGAGTGACGATTTTGCAGTTCGCCGGCATTGAGTCGATAGCCTGTGATTTCAGCAACAGTGACGCAATACATTTTTCTACAATTATTTTACTTCTCACTTTCCGATTTCAAAATGTTTATGACAAACAGCCTATAATGTTTATCCAATGAAATACCCTAGGGACTACGTCTATCTCAACGTCACCACGAACTTCATTACACAAGGTGTTGTTTAATCGATGTGTATCAGCAATTTTGATGTGGTCTTGTTTACATTTTTAATCAGCTACATGCTCTCAGTTACACAACACACCAGGGCCACTCCATGCATGTCAGATAGAGAGAAACATAAAAAATCACCACACCTTGCAATGTCATGTATCTTTCTTTTTGATTCGTGATGAACAAGTGAGCGTGCATTCAGACACCTACATACAAAATTACCCGAATAGCTTCATTTATGATCCTTGACATTCACATAACAGCTGTGCGTAGACCCCAGTAATTGTGCCCTGGCAGGACCTTGTCCCGCTCTTATTCAGTCAATCACAGCAGTCGGCCACCCCCAAAGTTAGTGGCACACTCTTCTTAGTACTTCCGTGGCAAGAAACTAGTACTTGACGTCATCATGGCGTACAAAATCTGGGCGCTGAAGTTACTATACACAAGGGGCCGAGATTAGGGTTCGTGCGACTGCTGGCTGAAATTGACAGCGGGCATTGCAGTCTGTTGTTCCGTCTTTGACTTTCAAGTGTACAATATAACATACATCACTGATCGATCTTCTGACTGACGAGGTTTTAAACTGCAGCCTTATGAACATTGGGGCGACTTAACCGATCCAAATACCTTTCGCAATCTTTAAAGTGATCGCACTAAGAAATATATGAAGTAACATTTTAGTTAAATCTGTGTGTTGGTTTTTGAGAAGAAATTTTTAAGGATTAAATTGCGATTTTCGCTATATCCAATACGGCGAACAAACCTCCTGATTGACCCAAACGCCTTTCGGAAATTAGAAAGAACTACCACTAGGGATTATGAGTGAAAATTTTAGTTCAATCTGTGTATTGGTTCTGGAGGAAAATGTTTTAAAAGATTAAATTACGAGTTTCGCAAAATCAAATATGGCGGCAAAACCATTTGACCTATCTAAATGCCTTTCACAAACCTGAAAGAGATATTACTATAGATAATACATGTAAAATTTCAGTCTACTCGGTGTGTTGGTTCTAGAGGAGAAGATTTTTAAAGATGAGATTGCGATTTTCGCAAAATCCAATATGGCAACCAAACCATGTGACCGATCAAAACGCCTTTCACAAACTTGAAAGAGCTCACACTAAAGATGATATTTGTGAAATTTTAGTTCTATCGGTGTATTGGTTGAGGAGAAGATGAAAATGCGATTTTCACAAAATTCGATGTGACGGCCAAACCACGTGACTGATCAAAATGCCTTTCGCAAACGTAAAAGAGATTGCACTCAAGATCATACTGGTGAAATTTCAATTCAATCAGTGCGTTGGTTCTATAGGAGATGATTTTTAAAGATTAAATGAGTATTTTAGAAAATCCAATATGGCGGCCAAGGTCACGTGACCGCATGTGATTTTATTTGCAAATTCTAAAGACCTTAGGTCATGCTTGCTATACAAAAAATTTCAAATCAACTAGACCCCTAGGTCTTCTGGAGAAGCCGTTTTTAGGTTTTTGGAAAATCCAATATGGCCGCCAGGTCACGTGACCAATCAAAATTTCAAGAGTCAGGTGCACGAGTACTAATTGACATCTATTAGCCCTGCAAATTTGAGAAGTTTTCGTTCAGCCGTTTAAGAGATCTAGGTCGACAAAGAATCGGCAGAAGAGAAGAAGAAGAATTAAAGCTGCAAGCAGCGTTGGCGGGGCCCAAGCGGTTAACATTGTTGAAAAATCTTGCACTAATGATATTATGTGCAAATTTCGAGCTTGAAAAAGTAGGATTTTGAATATCATCTAATAGTTACTGTACGTTTCACTTGAAAATCCAATATGGCGGCCAAACCACGTGACTGATCAAAACGCATTTCGCAAACTTGAAAGAGATCACACTTAAGATGTTACACAAAAAATTTCAACTCAATCAGTGTGTTGGTTGTGGAGAAGAACATTTTTAAAGATTAAATCATGATTTTCCTAAAATCCAATATGGCGGCCAAACCACGTGACCGATCAAAATGCCTTTCGCAAACTTGAAAGAGATCACACTTAAGATGTTACATGTGAAATTTCAGTCGAATCAGTTTGTTGGTTCTGGAGTAGAAGATTTTTAAAGATTAAATAACGATTTTAGCAAATCCAATATGGTGGCCAAACTACGTGACCGATCAAAATGCCTTTCGCAAATTTGAAAGAGATCACATTTCAGATGTAACATGTGCAATTTCAGTCAAATTGGTTCGTTGGTTCTGGAAAAGATGATTTTTAAAGATTAAATCACGATTTTTGCAAAAATCCAATATGGCGGCCAGACCACGTGACCGATCAAAACGCCTTTCGCAAACTTGAAAGAGATCACACTTAAGATGTTACGTGTCAAATCTTAGTCGAATCGGTGTGTTTGTTCTGGAGAAGAAGATTTTTGAAGATTAAATCACGATTTTCTCAAAATCCAATATGGCGGCCAAACTACGTGACCGATCAAAACGCCTTTCGCAAACTTGAAAGAGATCACACTTAAGATGTTACATGTGAAATTTAAGTCGAATCGGTGTTTTGGTTCTGGAGAAGAAGATTTTTGAAGATTAAATGGGTATTTTTCAAAAATCCAATATGGCGGCAAAGGTCACGTGACCGCATGCGATTTTATTAGCAAATTCTAAAGACCTTAGATCATGCTTGCTATACAAAAAATTTAAATCGACTAGACCCCTGGGTCTTCTGGATAAGCCATTTCTAGGTTTTTTGAAAATCCAATATGGCCGCCAGGTCACGTGACCAATGAAAATTTCAAGAGTCAGGTGCACGAGTACTTATTAACACCAATAAGTCCTGCAAGTTTGAGAAGTTTTCGTTCAGCCGTTTAAGAGATCAAGGTTGACAAAAAACGGCAGAAGAAGAAGAAGAAGAGGAAGAAGAAATAGTAGAACTCGAGCAATAACAATAGGGGCCCAGCCGGTCGGCTTGGGCCCCTAAAAAGAGGAAGAAGAGGAAGAAGAGGAAGTAGTAGAAACTTGAGCAATAACAATAGGGTCCCAGCCGGTCGGCTTGGGCCCTTAATAATTGATATAAGTATTATATAGAAATAATAACGCGAAAAATAACAGGTTCAATTTCCGTGAAAATTTCACCATAAGGGTAGTTTGGGTCGAAAAGACCAAATATGATATCGATTTCACTGCCCCATGTTTCCATGGTAACCATTTTAGGGTTGAAAATTTCAGTTTTTCTAATATCCAATGAGAAGTTACTTTGATTGATATGAATATTATCTAGTGGGGGGAGTTCGGTCAGAGAACACAAAAACAGACTTATTTAATAATAATAATAAATAACTTTATTGCCATATGCATACAAAGCATTGGAAATTGCCTTTCCACATGCGCTCATAAAAGACAAGACAAACCGAACATACAAATAAAATTATACATACTAAAAATGCTGTCAAAAACGCTGATAAAAATACAATTATTGCGCAAAACCTTAAAAACAATGGCGCACAAAGCTAGGATTGATTTAAAATGCGTATTGCAGATGGATAAAAACTATTAAAAAGCAGACCGTTCTCGTTTTGATACTCCGATATCGCCTACCAGAGGGTAACAATGTGAAAAAATTGTGAGCGGGATGACTCGAGTCGTTGATTATTGCCTCAGCTTTGCGGATAGATCTTGAGTGATAGATGGATTGTAAAGATGGCAATTCTGCCCCAATGATTGTTTGTGATACACGTACAACACGTTCAAGAGCATTCAATTCATTCTTAGTGATATTGTTGAACCAGATAGTGATGCCATATGTTAAAATACTTTCTATTACAGAACGATAAAAATTGACCAGGATAGAGCAATTCATACCAAATTTCTTTAAACGTCTGAGAAAATAGAGACGCTGCTGTGCTTTCTTTATTAGGTGTTCTATATTTTCATGCCATGACAAGCCATATGAAAGTTGAACACCAAGAAACTTGAAAACAGTGACGATTTCAACTGCACTCCCATTTATTGTAATTGGGGTGTGGGTAAAATGTACTCTCCTAAAATCGATAACTATTTCCTTGGTTTTGTTTACATTGAGTTCAAGATTGTTAACATTGCACCAATCAGTTAAATTTACAATTTCACTTCTGTATGCAGACTCGTCATTTTCAGTTATTAAACCTATGGCTGTTATTTTAATGTTTTGAGTTGCCATGGTAACTATTCTGGGATTGAAAATGTTACTTTTTCCCTAATTCCTATTAAAGAACTATTGATTGATGTAAAAATTGATAATAAGGGTTTTTCTGGTTAGCACACAAAAAAAACACTCATTTTAATGTGAGACGTTTCCATGGCAACCATTCAGGAGTAAAGATTACCAGTTTCTCAAAGATTCCATCTAAAATCCAGGAATCAACAGAATGTGTTATATCAAAGGGATATTTTGGGTTAGAAAGACCAAATATCCAGTGTAAAAATCCAATAATCAACAGAAATATTATACCAAAGGGTTATTTCGGATAGAAAGACAAAATATGATATCCATTTTTACTGCCCTGTGTTTCCATAGTAACCTATTTGCATTTTAAAATTTCAATTTTTTTCCTAAGTCCATTAAAAGTAATCCCAGTTACTATGCAAATGCTCTCCTAAGTGTATTTATAACAGCATGAACTCCATGTTCATTTTTGTTTTATGTTGCCATAGTAACCATTTCGGTAACCACAGTTTTTTTATTTAAAACCATAAACCCTCGAGAGGGTCTATGTTAAAACATAATTCACTGTTTTTTATTTATTTTATGGATTTCTAAGTAACAACTTTTAACATTTGTTCTATAATAATAATAATAATTATTATTATTATTATTATTATTATTATTATTATTATTATTATTATTATTATTATTATTATTATTATAGAACAAATGTTGAAAGTTGTTAATTGTATTTTCTTTGCCTTCATTCTAGAAAGAATAATAAAGATAATGTATATTGGGGCCATTTTGGTCAAAATTATGTTTTCCGTGAATTTTAGTGTGTTAGAATTAATTTTACATAGACCAGAAATAATTTTTCAAGCATTTTTAATTTTGTTTCATGCAGTCATCCCAAATAAGTGTTATATAGTATATTACTAACTTATTATGCATTTATCGAATTAAGTTTATGCCTTCAAATTAATTGTATGTGCTGAAATTAATTGTACTAGTATCCAAACCCAATCCTCCTAATGTACCATTATATTTATTGCAAGCAGTAACAGTAGCGCACAGTTTTTTTTTGTTTTATTTAAAACATAATTCACTGGTACTTATTTATTTTATGGATTTATAATTAACGACGTATAATAATGTTCATTTTATAATAATTTATTTTGATTTCTTTGCCTCATTCAGAAAGAATAATGAAGACAAATTATTTTGATTGTTTAACTAACGTAAAATTATGACCATGCAGTGGTGCATTATTTTTTGTGAGACCTGGCGTGACCCCATAAACTCTATGATTAGCTAGATCTTCCTTTCCATGGTAGCAACAGCTAAATTTGAACATGGTGCCTGTACACCTTTAAACATTTTTTTAAACCCAGCAGGCCAAGACAAGGAGGAAAATATTACAATTAGTTAAATGTTTCATGTTTAATACTGCCCAGGGCTCGACATTAACTTTTTTCCCTGGTAGTCCACTTGGGCTACCATTTTCTGAAGTTGGTAGCCCAGTGACAGTGGCTTGTAGCCCATGCATATTTTAGATCAGGGGTATCTTTTTTCGTTAACCAGACAAGAAAAGGCTATTTTACAAGATTCTGCCCATGAAATGAAGTTTCTAGTATTTTGATGTGTATACTTGCACACATTTAACACCCAAGGAAACAAGTATAATGGACGACAGTGGGACTCAAAAGTTTTGTATGCAAATTTTAAAAGTCGCCATGACAATCTGACAACAACATGGCCTTTTCAGCAACAATACATACTGTAGCAGGGCTAAAAATAGGCCATGGCCCTTCTGTCGGGAGGAGGCATAATTTCTGTATCTTTGTGATTGATACATTATTATCAAAATGCAACGAGAATGCGTTTGTATTGGCCATCGTTTCCTGTGCCTGTCATTCAAGTACGTCAGTTCAGATATTGAAACTTTGTTGCAAAGTTCCACCGCACGGCCGGTCTCCTTCATAATTTCCAGAACAAAGTCATATTATGGCAAATTTCTGTGCCCAGCTGGGTTTGACTGCATTTATCTAGCTCGTCCCAAAGTGACGGACGCATCTTTCAACCTTTCAGCTTGGTGAAAAACGTATTTATTGATTCGCCAAAGGCCTGTGGATTCGCTTATGTTTTCACAAGTTCTACATGGACATTAAAAGTTCAACTCACCCTACGAGGCCTACTGTAGCCCTCTCGATTGTTGAATACAACCACGGTCCATGATGAGAGTTCTCGAATCAAAAACTGTAGCCGTGCTCGAATACAAATATCTTCTCATTAAATTACGTCATTGTTATACAAGAGTTAGCATTCCAAAGTCTGTCACCCTGTTTTTTCAAAGTTTGGAGAAGAGCGGCATTTCCATCTGAATGATTGAACGACGTGACACGCAAAATTCCATCGCATATGTTCCGGCAATATGTACAGTAGAAATACGCTGCAGTTACGTAAGCTTATAAGCTTATGCTCCACAAAATGGCCACAGGCGGCGTGAACTTTCTGAAAGGATTTCCTAAACGTCCTACTTGGTACCTTAGACACTCACATGTGATATCCTGAAAAGTATTCTCTGCAGTAATTCCAGTTTCTGTCAACATTCCATCATTTTTAAAGCTCAACGACACGATAGCACAAGATTGGAGACGTTGTACTGTCACGCGCACACACTCTCAAGTGCGCATGCTCTGGGATTTGCGTCGCGTCTCTGAAGGGCGCGCGCGTGTTCCAACAGAGAATAACGCGAATCTCATCACGTAGGGTCTCTGCCAGATTACACACACCTTTTTCAGAATTCCCACACAGCTTCAATGAACTGTTATTAGATTTCTATATAATACTTATAGCCCCTAAACTTGTAATAATAACAATAATTAATATAAGTATTATATAGAAATAATAACACGAATAATAATAGGTTCAATTTCACCATTAGGGTATTTTGGGTCGAAAAGATCAAATATGATATCGTTTTCACTGCCCCATGTTTCCATGGTAACCATTTTAGGGGTTGAAAATTTCAGTTTTTCTAATATCCAATGAAAAGTTACTTTGATTGATATGAAAATTATCTAGCGGGGGGAGTTCGGGTCAGAGAACACAAAAACCAGACTAATTTTAATGTTTCAAGTTGCCATGGTAACTATTTTGGGATTGAAAATGTTACTTTTTCCCTAATTCCTATTAAAGAACTATTGATTGATGTAAAACATTGATCATAAGGGTTTTTCTGGTTAGCACACCAAAAACAATCACACTCATTTTAATGTGAGATGTTTCCATGGCAACCATTCAGGAGTAAAAATTACCAGTTTTTAAAGATTCCATCTAAAATCCAGTAATCAACAGAATGTGTTATATCAAAGGGATATTTTGGGTTAGAAAGACCAAATATCCAGTGTAAAAATCCAGTAAACAACAGAAATATTATACCAAAGGGTTATTTCGGGTTAGAAAGACAAAATATGATATCCATTTTTACTGCCCTGTGTTTCCATAGTAACCTATTTGCATTTTAAAATTTTAATTTTTTCCTAAGTCCATTAAAAGTAATCCCAGTTACTATGCAAATGCTCTCCTAAGTGTATTTATAACAGCATGAACTCCATGTTCATTTTTGTTTTATGTTGCCATCATTCCAGCTTTTGGCCAAAGGATTTTTGACGTGGGCACTATACGGTCTAGGCCCTGAGAACCGTATAGTGCCCACGTCAAAAAATGTTGCCGAGCTCGAATACAAATGTCTTCTCATAAAATTACATCATTGTTATACAAGAGTTAGCGTACCAAAGTCTGTCACCCTGATATTTTCAAAGTTTGGAGAAGGCCGGCTTTCCATCCCGCATTTCCATCTGAATGATTGAACGATGTGAAACGCAAAATTCCATCGCATATTATCTGGCAATATGTACAGTAGTCTGTGTAGAAATACTGTATACCGTCGCTCCAGGTACGTATAAGCTTATACTCCACAAAATGGCCACAGGCAGCGTGAACTTTCTGAAAGGATTTCCTTAACGTCCGACTTGTTACCTTAGGGACTCACTTGTGATGTCCTGAAAAGTATTCTCTGCAGTAATTCCAGTTTCTGTCAACATGCAAAGCTCAACGACAAGATTATAGCACGAGACGTAGTGTACAGACTACACATTCACGCGCAGTTAAACTCAATTGCGCATGCTCATATTGGCAGACTACACTGGCAAACGAGTGCGCATGCGTGAAGGTATATTTCAGCAAATACACTGGCATAGAATCTCCACAGTGGCTGTGCCTTGTTTTGTGCGCGCCCACCACTGTCGTGATGGGCTTGCATTTGAACACCCCTTTTTCAGAATTCCCACAGCTTCAATGAACTGTTATTAGATTTCTATATAATACTTATAGCCCCTAAACTTGCAATAATAATAATAATAATAATAATAATAATAATAATAATAATAATAATAATAATAATTTATCAGCATTTAATGTGAAAATAAACTTGCTTAATGAACTCTGCCATTCAGTGTTAGGTTTTGTTTTTAATCATGCTTTCATATTAAGTAATGTTCAGTATGATCTCTTGTATACCAATATCGGACATAGGGAATGGTTATATAGTCTTATTTTTGCCACAAAATATATAGTAAGAGTAGATGAGTCTGTTTTTGCACAAAGTATAATAAGAGTAGATGAGCATTATCACATCTTGCAATAGGCTCTTTTATAGTTCCCCGGATAAATTAAGTTTTGACATCTTCTTTCATGATTTCTTGTTCCAGTTGCGCATCCAGGTTACCACTTTAACCTTATCACCTATTTCGGAACTGTAAAATGACTTAGTCGAGCAGTGTTACCTTCCCTTCAGAGTTTAAAGTTTGGTTACAAAATTCCTAGAGACACCTTTATTTCTTGTTTTTCTAGTTTTACAGATTCATACGCTCACAATTTCTTTAAGCTTAGGGATTTTTCATTTTTGAATCTTTCTTCTCTATCAGTGAAGTTATTTATTATATATTTTTAAATGTATTTGTTTATCTTCACCAAACACCTCCCTCACCTTCTTGTTTTATCCTCTAACTCTAATTGCGCATTTTGCAATAATTTTACTTTTACAAAATCCATAAACCACCTTAGTTTTTATCTAATTACTACCGTGGCAAAGCAAGTGCATAGGTAACTGATTGTAATACAAACACTGATAGTAATTAATATGTAGTCTAACTGCGCCTTGTTTATCTATACTTTATCGCTGTCAGTAATAAATCTCAGCAGGGTGGCGTTTCTCGATCCCCTTCGAGCTTGGCGGCACATTCAAAATTCGACTAACTCGTGTAATTGTTGTACTCCATTCACTACAGTACAACTCGCAGAAATGTACACCAACAAAATGGGGCGAGAATATCACAGGGGAAAATCTCTGAGTAATGATGTACGATCTCTGATTGTTGAATTAGTTCAGCAGTTGGGTGGAGACCGGCAAACGGGATTCACACCGAGAGGAACTTTCAAACAAGTAAGCGATCGCCTTCACGTTGATACTCAGTCAGTATGTAAAATATGGCGAAGATTTGTCTTAACCTCTTCAAGTAGATACCATCCTACGGTAAGAAATACTCCCAGGAAGTTATTGGATGTAGAGATTGCATACTTAGAAAGTTTAAAGGTTGAAAACCCCGGAATGACATCACGGGAGATGAAAGTTCGGTTGTCGCTAGTTTCGCCAACCGACGTTAGCGAACGAACGATACGACATACTGTACGTAATTATTTCACCGAGGGGAATGGACGAGGAAACGGTGCACTGCAATCGCACAAGAGAGATTCACATTTGCAAATTTGGAGTACACTCAGAACTACATGGACTATTTGTATACAGTTGAGCCTAGGCGTTTGAAGTTCATGGACGAGTCTGGGTTTAAAACACCCACGGTGAGTCATCCATTGTACGGACATTCACTCATAGGAACCCGTTGCGTAGACATTGTACGATACCATCAGTCTCCAAACACAACGCTGAACCTTCTTGTTGGTTTGGATGGAGTAATGCATGCCAACACAATACAAGGCGCATCTGATTCAGCGACATATACTGATTTCATAGCTGAATGTGTCAACACGGTCACCGAATATGGGCAACCAGCACTCCAAACTGGAGATATTTAGTTGTAGACAATTGTCCTACCCATCATAGTGAAGTGGCGAGAGTGCTGAATGACTGGCTTCAAGAGCAAGGCATCGATGTCATATACACACCAAAGTACTCGCCCGAGTTTAATCCTGCGGAATACTGCTTCAACAAAGTGAAAACCTGCATCAGTAATGACGCTCATATTGCTGAACTTACATACAGAGCTATGCCAGTTGCGATTTTTGAAGCACTAGACAAGGTCACTCCGGCGGACACTCTGGGCTTTTACCGGGCCACGGGATATTTACATGTGTGAACATTAATTGATTTACCGACCGGCCTTTGCACAATTTGATCCCCGTGTCTGAGTATGTATTGCATGTAAAGGTTCATTTCATCTTGGATTTTTATACATGTAACTGTTCACAGGTAGCTCGAAAGATAGACACTTTCTTTTTACAGTTTTGTAATTCATGTTATTGTACTGATACAGATTTCTCCAATCTGTGGGACAGTAAATATACTTTGTTCATGCGTTTCACGTGACACGCCTTGTCTTCAAAGTCAGTCGAACATTATAGAGAGCCAGATTTATTTTTTGTAGTTTTGTCTCATACAATATTTAAATTTGGATTAAAATAGATTAACATAACATAATGTTGTCAACAACCCATGATTTTACTACTTCACTGGCCCCGGTAATGAGCTTACTGCTGCGGAGTTAGTTGGTATACCTACCTTAGCATATTTCACGATGCGACCTCCAGGCTTCGAAATCAATATTATTTTCAACAGAAAGCACGGAGATTACACTCCCTATAATATCATCAAAAGGACTTCTATCTATACTCCCGACGTAACAAGAAAAATTAAACAGCATCACGTAAAAAGGCAGTCTGTTACAGACATGAAAACTTTATTACATTCGAAAAATAACCAATGAAAGAGAATAAACAGCTAACTGTATGACGGTTTCATCATGTTGATGAGGTCAAAGATACATTTTGTGTTGGCATTCTAGTTCGACACTGTCTTTCGACTGACGTGATTATACTTAAAGTCCGCGTAAGAGGATGATTAATGAGAGATGAAAAAACGCTTGCAGATGTCTGAATGTCTCAGCAATCATACACACCAACTTGTGTACTATGAAATATTCAGTCAATCGTGTTACGCATACTCACATTTAACACGAGAAAATGACGAAATAACAGAACAACATTTTCCACGGTGAAAATGGATTCATGGAAAATGCCATAGAAAATCTAATGCAAAGAACGGAAACGGAAAAGATAACAATAAAACTTTCTCGTTAAACAGATTTACTAAAGAATTTGACAGCTATCCATCCAGCTTTTCAAAGTTCATTATCGTTTGTCGTTTACTATAATTAACGTGTTCAACAAACAGAGCGGGTTTGCCTAAATCATTTAAAGTGGTTCGCTCCTCTTCTGGGTTTTCAAGTATAATTCCGAGTTATATGAAAGTACAGTTCTGTATCGCAATGTTTCAGAGAAAGGGCATTACTCCGACGGAGGTGCTGACGGTTGATGGCTGCTTGGAAATGGAGTAATCGGTACAGCGGAATTTCCATCGGTAGTAGCGTCCTGTTGGATTGATGAGAAAGTAGCCGGAGGCGGTGCAGGCGCTGTTGTTGGAATAGAAAAATTACTTGTCATAGGAAATGACCCTGCTCCATACATAGCATCATACGGCGAAGGGGATTGAATGTAGTATGGCATTAGTTGACCATACATTGTTGGATAACCATAGAAGGGTGACATGCCGCTTTGATAGTAGTAGTTCGAGTGATCCGTCTTCTGGCCATGGTGTTGTGGTGACGGTCTGTTGACAGTTACTGTGGAGAGGACACGTGATGAGATGCCTCGAATGGCGAATTGCGTTGAGTACTACTGAGCGCTACAGCACGCTGTATCTGTTCTGCCTCTTCTTTACGACTTGTCGGATACATCGGATTTTGTTTGCCAGTCACTTCCGAAATTGTGTCTACAGCTTGACCACTTTGTGTCGCAGCGACTTCTTCGGTATGGGTGGAAGCGGTCGACGGAAATGTTATAGGTCGCACTGGATTAGTTTCAAGTAAACGACGCCGATTGATATCTCTGGACTTCGCACGGCTATCACTTGTAGGTCCCAAGTGCATTTTGTTCGTATAACGATGGATAATCTTCGGAAACGATTTCTTTGCTTCATCTAAATTGCCCGGAATTTTACCTCCATAATGTGTACGCAGTATGCTTTTATGTTTGTTCAGCAAATATCGCTTCGGCTGCGGTCCTGCTGCTGTGTTCACCATATACAGTCCTCTGTTACTATTAATCAATGCTACTTCTATTTTCTTCTCAAAGGAGGACATTAGTGTTTCGCACAGTTCTGTCTTCTGTTTGAGTTCCATTTGCTTTTTTTTATATCCCTATTCAAATCATCGCGTTGTTTTCCCAAGATGTTTAGTTCTTTCTTCTCGTCGATGTGCGCTGGATGGCTGAGGTCGCCGCACACGCTAGCAGATTTACATTCTGTGTAAGGACAGTTTTTTCGACTGTGTCCCTCGCGTAGATGACACTTCGAACACCTCTTTTTCGTTGAATCTTCCACGACGTTCGATGCATACTTCTCATTTTCTCTCGCAATGTCAAGCTCAATTATTTTCATTTCCCCCTGCATCTCACGCAGTTCTTCTTTCTTTGCTTTTATATCAAGTTCTAGTGGTGTTACGTAAGGATCGTCATCATCAGACTCGACTGGCTGTTGCAAGTGTTGACTACAGGTTGTAACATCATCGCGGTCAAATTTCAGTTTCTTCGGATTGCTGTTGCATCGTTCTTCACCATGCCTGTCACAGTCACTGGTCTCTCTGATGACGGGTGAACATCCTTCCATGATTCGTATTTTGATTCGCCGGTACTCAGCGTTATTGACTGCAGTGGCACATCGATACATGTCAGTGATGTCAACTTCATTGTCACTCATTGTAATCCATGTTCCTTCGTCATTTTCATAAGCCACTTGAAATTCGGCAAACCTCAGGGACGTGATTTTTTCCACCAGCTGTATCATGAATTCGTTGTAATTCAGCGTCCGCTCTAAATATACTTGTCGCGTTTTCGTATTGTTGCAATAAGCAACTTGAACTTGGAAAGCGAACGCCATCAAGTTTACTTTCTCCACACAACACTGCACAAGTTATATCTCTGACACGTGTTGTTGGAGGGAAAGTGAGTCAAGGTCACAGTATTTTAAACACGGGGGTATAAGCCAGGTCAGGGCCCCATTCTCTACATGGATCGTCCAGAAAATATTCCACATTTAATACAGAACCCATTAATAAACACAGTATAGTATTTCAATACAAGTCTACAAGTTTACGATGTAAATGAATTGTATTGATAACGTTACAAGTAAAATACGGTAGGTGTCTTAGTATATTAACCCCCCTCCAAATAAATGGTACTGTCTTCAGGAAGTCCATACCAAGTCGATTTCTTATATTTATGTTTGCAAGGAAATCTAAACAAGCACCCCGTGGTTTATTAGCTCTTTATCAGTAAAATAAAGGTGCCGCTTCTATACTTTAAGGTTTTCCAGTACTTGTTGCTATTGTAGTTTCTGTTTGTATTACAATCAGTTACCGATGCACTTGCTTTGCCACGGTTGTATTAAGAATATACATTACTGCCTTTAAATCCAGACACTTAACATTGTATGGTAGAATTCTTATTACAAAGTCGTTAGCCTTGTCACAAGTACTTTATTTAGCCTCTTGTATTGCTATACCTGAGGATGTATTAGACGCAGTGCAAAACCTGGTTTTCAATTTTGTGTGGAAATCCAGGAAAAGGTGGCCAATTAACAACAGAGTTGCAAAACAATGCTACAACGTAGGAGGTGTCAAATACCCCGACTTCAAAGCACAGGTGGATGCACTTAAGATTATTTGGGTGAAACGTATTATTGGTGCGAAAGATGAAGCTGGATATACATTCCATTGTATTATGTATCGCTATCGAATACGACTACGTTATTCCATCAATGTCGATATGTCACAAAACTTTGCAGATCACACTGAGAGTTTACCAGCCTTTTACAAGCAAGTTTTGAAATCATGGCTTTTAACAAAGCGTTGTATTCAACCAAATGAAAACGCTTCTGTAAAATGGTCAAAGTTTTGAATATCTTCTTTGTAGATGATGGATGTAATAACCTTTTGTTTTAAGCAAAAGCGACAGAGTTCCCTTACAGAAACTTACATGTAAACAAATGTACACGATTTTAACCATAGACCACAGCTGTCTTTCAAAATCTCTCAAAAAATGGTGTCACAGAATACAGATTTCACTTGAGGATATTAACCTCAATAAATGTTGGAGTCTAACAAAATCACTGACAAAAGAGTTGAAGTTGATAGAATTTAGTTGGAAATTTTTGTCACGGATTATTCCATGTAATAAATTTCTCTACTTTTGGAACAAGAGAAAGTCCATGGATTGTAAAGTGTGTAAGGAGATAGATACCCTCGAACACAGATTTTTACGATGTCAAATTGCTAAAGTTGTCTGGAATAATATAGAATGTATTCTTAGTAAACTTTTGAAAACGCCAATGTACATAAAAGAAAAACACATTGTACTTTATTGTTGTATGAATAATTTTTCTCAAGATGATGAAAACTTTGTTAATTTTCTTATACTGATCGGAAAATGGACTATTCACAAGTATTGGCAAATGGAGAAAAATATTGCAATTGGTGGTCTACTAAAATATGAGCTCACTTGTAGAACTAAATACCGTCTTTACTCTGAAATGTACAAATATCCAATGAAATCCATACAGTCCTATTATAAATGTAATTAACTTGCTATTTGAATACGAACTTGATGTTAATGCAAACGTTTGTGTTTTTGAAGCACATATTTTAATAAAAGATAAAAAAGACAAAAAAAGAATATACATTACCTGATTAAACTAATTATTATAATAACTAGTAATGTTGTTTTTTTCGCTTCGTATACATCTAACTCTATCATATCTTCCGTTTTTCTTGAATCGAATACAACGTTATGACATCACAATCTAATCATTGATATGATTTACACAAGCATTCTCTCATAATTTGGCCAGTGTCAATTGACATTATAAATAGCAATTCCAGAATATGGGTACGTACGAAGTTAATCGTCGTCTATCATGTTTTAGTTTTAAAGTCTTTTAACGTGTTTGGGTGATAACCGATATTCCTTAAGGTAGTATGCACCTCAAAAGTGAAAGATTTAAATAAACCTTTGCTCAAAATTTTCTTAGGGAACCTTTAGGGCATTCTCTTTCAAAACCCAGAATATAAATTGCAAATAACTCAAACTTTTCTGATGTTTCAAATTCAACATAGCCGCCGTTCCTGTGTTAACTCTATAGAGAAAAACTAAGATGGTGAAAATTTTCTTACACTGAGAGTTTTAAAATGAGCCCCAAAGTGGTAGATAAGAAAAGATTTGTAAAAGTTTGAGAGTCCAAATATCTATCCCCGATGTGCATTCTACCTATATTACGGAAAGAAACTAAACAGCTGTGACATGCTACGGGATAGGTGATTTGAGATTTTAAAAGAAATGAGGTGATACTTGGTGAAAAAATAAACAAATTATGAAAAAGTGATCTCATATTGAAAGAAACAAACTTGAAAAGGGAAAGAGAAAAATTGCCAAAAAGGTCCTTGAAATCACCATACGTTTAGCCAGGTAAAACAGTTTTGAAAAAATAAGAAACTAAGGGTAATAAGAATGTCACTATAAATTCACTATCACAGGTGAATTCTTTTCTTTGTTTGAGAAAAATCCACTACAACGCAAGCTAACAAGTTTTTTTTTTCGGCTAACTAGAAAAATGTGTCTAAATTCGAAATGCCTTTACTTCTTATTGTGATTATATGAGATGATAACAAACTTTTATATTGCAGATGTTTTACCTGTACAGACGGGAAGAAAATTTCAGTCGCAAAAAGCACATTAAAGAGTGGACAAAATTTACATGGAACAGACTGGCCATGGTAACAATTATGACTTCGCTTGCAGCATTTCTTTGTCGATGGTTTACTGCAACAAGACTTCTGGCTCGTGTATTGTACGGCGTAAATTATCCCCTCTTCGCATTTAGAATTATGCGTCTGTACTCAGCAACGAAATCATTCGGCCCGTTGGTGTCAATGATTAAACTAATGGTAAGTCTTTCCTTATTGGGGATACTCTTTTTTCAGAAATTGACATCATCAGTTGCCATCATATGTACGTCGATTTGCAAGAAAAATGTCTCGTTCAGTACTTTGAAATAAAAACAATCTCATTTACTTCATGCAGCTTTTCACGACGTTCCGGTTCACCGTTGTCTTCATGGTATTCCTAATTAGTTATGGCGTCTCCATTCAAGCTTTAGTTGGCGAACACTCCGGAGAGGAGGTGTCAATTTATGCTGTCCGTGACATTTTCTACAAACCGTTTTTTCAAGTCTTTGGAGAACTTTGCCTCGATTACATTCCAGGAGGTTAGTAACTGACGTTCTACACTATACACAACGTCTGTACCTCTGTATATCATTCTGTATGTCTGTCTGTACATCGTCTGCACGTCTGTCTGTACTTTATACGTAATACATCAGACATGCCTATAGAGTTAATCTTCTACACTTTATTCATATAGCGGACGAGGACGCGGACGAGGATGCGCCTTCAACTGTTAAGTCATTTCTGTATACCTGTTTTCTCGCAGTGTATCTCTTCATGGGAAACGTCCTCTTATTAAACTTAATCATCGCAATCTTCAGGTAAGGAGTACTTCAACTAAGAAAACACTGCAGTTCAAACATAATAACTGGTGACCTGACCATCATTACCAACAGCGAACTTGAAGTTCGACAACTCTTTCAATGTGGCCCAAAATATAGGGAGCCACAAAATATACAAGACAGTAAGCTGCCGTTTAGGAAGTTGATGTGGAATGTTTCTCTGGCTGGCTGAGCAAAGTCAGGGATAAATGAAAATCATGTATTTCACATTTCCATTCTTAAACTGAAGATATAAATACTTCTTAAACATAAGCTGACCCGTCTGTCAAAGCCCGTGTCGATCCTTTACTTAACGAACTTGTTGTAGTTTCTGCAGAAAAAGCTTCAAACAACATCATTTTTGTCTGTAGGAAATATAATATCCAGTGTATAATAGATGAATTAAATCTTCATTCAGATAAGAGTAATACAACCTATACTCATTCCTCCCTTTCTGATGAAGACATTTTTCAAACCATTCATCTGTGCTCAATGAGTTTTACATTCCTTTGAAAGAGAAGGACAAAACAATGCCTATGTTGTATTGAATACTAAACTGCACAAGAACCATTACAAACAACGCTTTATTGCAGGATCAAGCAAATGTACTACTAAAAATCTGTCACAATTTTGACTATAAATTTTAACAACCATCAAAAATGGTCTTTTTTCGATATTGTGACAAAGTGTATAAAACGAATGAAGAATTGTTGCTAGATTTAAGAGTCAAGAAAAAGAAGTACAGGTAAATCCGAACATTTGACTTTTCCACATTATACACCACAATTCCCCACGATAAACTTAAAACAATTGCAAGGCTGTCATCTCTTGTTAAATAAGCTTTCCTGCATAAAATGGCAGTAGAAGGTACCAATACATTACCATCAAACATAGGTCAGGTTATTTAGTAACAGCATGGATACCCAGCACAAATAAACAGATGAAGAAATTATCAAAATGCTTAATTTCATAATCAGCAACAAATTTGTTAAGTTTGTGGTATGATATTTCAACAATCAATTGGCATATCAATTGGTACAAATTGTGCACCCCTTCTTGTTGACTTATTTCTGTATTCATATGAAGCAGACTTCTTAAAATCTCTCTACAAAGCAGGGTCTAAAAAATTGCGAGGCATTTTGACAACATGCACAGATATATTGATGATCTGATCAGTCTAGACGATCCAGACATATCGAATTTCTTACATCATATTTATCCTGATGAGTTGGAAATCAAAGAAACAACAGAGGGTAAGAACTCAGCTTCATATGTTGATCTGTTCCTACAATTGGGTATTAATGGGCTACACACTAAGCTGTATGACAAAAGGGATTATTTTGATTTTGAAATCATAAATTATCCCCACTTGTCAAGTAATATTTCATCTCCACCTACATGGTGTGTATGTGTCTCAACTTCTCAGATATTGTAGGGCTTGTGATTCCCATGCTAATTTTCAAATGAGACACAGCTTATTAGTATCAAAATTACTGAGACAAGAATACACAACAAAAAACTCGTGAGGACTTTCAAGAAGTTCTATGGTCGATATGACGACATTGTGGCCAAATATGACACCTCGGTCACTCAAATGATTTCGCACCGTTTTATTAATATCTTACCAATTTACTAATTTATTGCTGTGTATAAGCGTTTGTTGCAGAAAAGCTCTAATATCTGATCCCTATTTTTCAATTTTATATATCTAGTTACGATTTAAAAAGGGTCCATGAAAAGTCTGTGGAGATGTGGAAATTCGAGAAGTACATTTTACATAAAGAATTTATGAGGAGGTCAACGCTACCTGAGCCATTGTCCTTGATAGAAAATCTTTATCTGATTGGAGATAGCATCGTCAAGAAGTTAAAGGAGCGCAACTGTGCACGTGGGAACGGTAGGTTTAAAATGACAACAATCATACCTTTTCTCAGCTCACGTATTCACATACGTGAACTTTTGTTGTACCGATGTTGGTCTGTCTGTCTGTTCGTCTATCTGCCAGTTGGCACAATATCTCAAAAATGGCTTATCAGATCATAGTTACATTCGGTAACATAGATTCTGTTTGGAAGTCGCAAGAACAGTCACTCAGATGTTGGTGGGAGTGGCTTGCAAGGTTAAAAATAATGAACTATTTGTTCAGAAATAAAACTAAGATATTTAGAATGGCACTATCATATCTTATGAATCAGATCTTTTTTTTTAATTTTTATTTACTTTGAAGAAAAAAAAGCGCACAAAACGACAACAAAACAATACATAACACAGAAATCACAGGTGTACGAGGTAAAGAAGCTTACATTACTAGGGGCACAAACATACCCCATTTCGTATTAAATTTCGTTTCACTTAAAACTTTCTGTTCAATGGCCATTATTTCTTTTACTTTCTTAGTGAAGGATATTAAAGATGGTGTAATTTTTGTATATCTGCTTGCATACAATAGATATTTCCCAATAAGTATGATATGATTCAGTACATTAGAATCACTTGGAGAACCTAATATAATGGTCTTACATGAAAATGACACACTTACATAGACCTTCAAAACATTTTCTATAGCTTTCCACAGCTTTTGTGCAATTTCACAATGCCAAAATAGATGCTCTTCAGTTTCAATCTGGCTACAATGTTCACAAGTATATCAGTTCTTACTTTATTTTTGAAAAGGAAGAGATTTGTTGCTATGATACGATGAAGAACCTTAAACTGGAAAACTCTAAGCTTTTCCTCCTTGGTAACTTTGTAAGGAAGATGCCAAATTTGTTTCCAGTTTACTTCTGTATCTTTAACATAGTCCATTTGCTCAAACTTAATCTCAGAGTAGGTCTTGCAAAGTTTTCTTTTAACAAGTAAACTATAAAAGTCCTGTGATTTACCTTTACCAATATCCACAACAATCCTCTCACAAATATCTACATTTGAAATGTGGTTACAAGCAAAAATTAAATCTTTCCATTCTCTTGGTATGGCATTAATAATGCCCAAATACGTTACAAAATCAGTGGAAACACTATATTTACTAATAAAGCTAGCATATGACATGAATTTACCATCATCATCAATAAGATTATGAATATATACGATGCCCTTGTTAATCCACTTATTATAACAAACTGATTACCTTCAACTAGAATATTCTCATTATTCCAAATTATCTCTGAGATAGCATCTTGAGGAGTTGTAGGTAAACTATAATTTTGTAACTCTTTCCAAAATCTCAGGACATCCCTGTAAAACAAGGGGATGATGGTTTGCATTCTATGAATATTGTAATTACACTTCAGTAAAAATTTCAACCCCCCATAAGGACGGAAATAAAATTTGGGTATTATTCCCCATGAAGCAGTACTTTCGGCAATACGTACGGCCCATGCTAATTTGAAGGCCTTATTTTGAATTTCAATGTCAATCATACGTAGTCCACCCTCTTCCAACCCTCCAATCAGCGAGTCATTTTTATATGGTGTTTCTTTCCTCTCCACAAAAAGCTGAACAAATGAGACCTTGTACAACTTATGTCCTTATCTGGAATTGAAATCGAATTCAAAACATAAAGTAAGTTTGAGACTCCAAAAGCTTTTAAAAGTACCACTTTTCCTCTAATAGAAAGATCTCGTGATTTCCAAATATTTAACTTGTCCCACATTTTTTTAATTTTACAACTGAAGTTGAGATATAAATTCTTTGAGACATTGTGGCCTAGAAAGATACCTAAATACCTTATTGGATCATTTGTGGGTGTTATTTCATCAATCGCTTTCCACTGATGTTTCAAAGTACCCAAAAGCAATAATTCTGTCTTCTCTAAGTTTACTTCCAACCCTGAAAAGTCTTTAAAATGGCTAAGCATTGACAAAGCAATTTTAACAGATTTTTGATCTTTTAAAATTAAAGTGGTATCATCTGCAAATCCAGAAATGGTTTGTTTTTGCCCATTTGGTAGTCTTATACCTTCTAAATTACAATTGGAGTGGACTGCTATAGCCAGTAGCTCGATTGCTATCACAAAAAGTGCAGTAGACAGGGGACAACCTTGTCTAATTCCCCTTTGTAATTTGAACCAGCCAGTAGAGTGACCATTGTTAAGAACACAGCTTTCAATATTATTGTAAAATACAGATACCCATTTCTTAAAGGAATCTCCAAAATTAAATAAATCAATAGCTTTGTTCAAAAAATTCCATTCTAAGGTGTCAAACCACTTCAGTAAAATCGATAAACATCATTGCTGCTGGTTGCCCAGTGCTTTCACACAAATCTATAATATCTGAAATTAAGCGAATATTGTCAATAATTTTTCTTCCTGGGATAAATGCGGACTGATCCTCATGAATAATTAACGGCAAAACATTTTCCAATCTTTTGGCAATACATCTACTAGCCAGCTTGTAATCAGTATTGAGCAGAGATACTGGTCTCCAATTACGAAGCTGGGATAGGTCTTTGTCAGGCTTTGGTAATAAAGTAATGACAGCTTGTTTTGTGAATTTGAGAGCATTCCTCTGTTATAAGCAAAGTTCAGAGAGGCTAACAAGGCATCACTAATTACTTCCAGAAAAACAAGTAAAACTCTGGAGGTAGACCATAACTACCAGGAGACTTTTTTTTTGGAGCTCGCTTTAGTGCATTAAAGATCTCATCCTTTGGCAGGGGACCCTAACACAGATTAACTTTATCTGGAGGCACTTTTGGAATATTTGAATGATTGAAACAACCACAATCATCAGATGTATCTAAATCTAAGGAAGACGAAGAATGCAAGTTGGAATAAATTGTTTTTATCTCATGCAAAATCTGTCTTTCACCTTGAATAAGGTGATTACTCACTCTCAGTTGACTTATTATTGTTTTCTTAGTGTAATTTCTTTTTTTCTAAATTTAAAAAATATTTTGAACTCTTTTCCCTGAAAGTACTATCGAGATATTTTGAGTGTTCAAGCAGAGTACATTTGTCCCTTTACATACAGTTTTCCATTCCGGAAAGACGGCTTCTTCCCTTCAGCGTACGCTTTTTTCATGACCTCGCCAGAGACCGGTTCTTTTGATAATCTTCTTGTATTAAGTCCTGCGTTACAAAAATACCAGTTTCTTTAAGCGCTTTTCTTGCTTGTATTTTAATCTTCTCTTTCGCTGGTCGGCTGTAAAATCTCACAATAATATGTCCGGGAGAATTTTTCTTCCTTTGGCCTCGTACTCGATGGGCGTTCTCGACTCTGTCCACACCTGGTGCCATCTTGAATTTATCAACCAGCAATTCCTCGATTATCTGTTTGCAATTTTAATTTTCCGTCTCTTTTAGCAAACCAAAGCGCAAGTTGTATCCTCTACTGTGTCTTTCCATACTCTTTTATTTTCATTCATTTTCTGCATATTCTGTTTCAACTCTGTGTTTTCTCGCTCCAGTGTTTCCACTCTTGACGTCAGCACAGTTAGCTTTTGTGTCAATGCATGGGCGCTTTGCTTTTGCGTTTCTACCAACTCGTCAAAGTTTACCTGTCTTTCTTCTAACTCTTTTTCCACTCTAACCACTCTTTCTGTCGTGTTAGCGATATCTCCTACCAGTCTCTTCAGGTTGTTGTCCATTCTCAGAATGGCTTCTCTCATGAATTTCCGAAAGTCTTCTTCACTCTGCGCCTCATTGTCCGCAACTGCACCTGTACCTTCCACGTCGTCGCATACTGCCACGTATTGCGTAATTGGTGGCTGCGTATCTGCTTTCCCTGTGGCAGGAGTTCCATCCTTGTTTGCCTTGTTTTTAGCTCGAGTTTCTCTCTCCATCCTGTCGAAATTGTACTCGTCTGTGTCTCTTGGACGTATGCACTCTGCTTGTAGCACACTTCCGATAAAGTTTCGAAGTTTTCAGCAGAGATAATTTAGTGTTCTTCGGAGCAGCAACGTGTAGACACGTCCTACCAGTACGCCATTACAATGTATGAATCAGATCTTATTACAGATGGTGTCGCGGATTTCAAGACTTGACTTCATATAAAAGGCAACAGTGATCATGACAAAGATAACGCATTTAATATATTTAATGTATATCACGTTTTACCATTTGTGCGAAGTTGTGACTGATCTGTCTTCTGGTCTTTTTCTCAGCATCATGCGAGCCCCTTCCCTTGTGACGAATTTTGCGGCTGATATCCTTTAACATTCACCACTCTATTGATTTATCTTGCATTAACAGCAGTTGACCATTGCGATTCGACAGTAGATTCGAAAGATACACGGAGCCGGGAATTCGTCACACATTGTTTGAGTCGCTATGTAAGAGATACGGAACACCGAGTATTGTTTTCGGTCGAAGCGAAGACGGACAGACTTGATCGTATGAGTGGTTATATTCAGGAACAGAATCAAACTATCATTGAGAGTGCAAGGGCCATCGATTCGAAAAGCTGTGCGATCGAAAAGAAGACTGCTGAATTGGAAGTTGCAACGGAGACGATCAAGCAACGAACAGGAGACATCAAAAGAAACACTTCTCTTTTGGTTGGTAACAGTATGAAGACCAAAGAGTCAGCTGGACAACTTCTTAAGTGGTAAGACTGACCTTAAACTCGCAGTTTCTTTTCAGAATGATCTTTCCAGCTTTCTTGTTGTTGTTAAAATTCTTAACATGCACCTGAACTTAAACGCAATTATTTCTTTCTAGAAAGATCTTTCCATCTTAACTCATGGCAACTAAAGTCTTACCATACACCCATTGCCTTGTTCCTGATTGCAGCCAACAGGGCCTTGCCGAAAAATTGCACCAGCTTGAAAAGCACCTCAAAGAATGGGAAGATACAAGTATCCATTCGCCGTCGTCAGCTAAAACGTGAGCTAAATAATTTTCATGGATTAGTCTTTGTCATCATTTGATTAGGCTTTCAGTTTACCAAAGCTTTTTATCATACACTGAGGCTCCTTAATTAAAAATACACTATAACAACTTTTTAGCTTTTCTTTTCCAGTGTAATATACGGCTAGTTTTCAATCGAGTTCGAACCCACAACATACGGCATCAGTCGCCTAGCGGAGAGGCCACAGAGAGAACCGCTCGCCTAAATCTCTACTCCCAAAAAAGAGTGGTTCAATAGCCGGCTAAGTTGTTACATTTTCTGACTGAGAGACCGCTCCACACGTTGTAGAGTTCGTGAAGCACTCACGCACGCATGCTCACTATCATACATCGCACATACACACTTTATCGAAGCGAAGAAACGAATTTCATCGCTTTAACTGGGGCGAACGATAACCTCGGGGACAATTCTGTCCACCAGCAGAGTTACCAACCCAGGGTAGAAAATACGGCTAGTTTTCAATCGGGTTCGAACCCACAACATACGGCATCAGTCGCCTAGCGGTAATATTTACCTCTTTATCTTTCCATAGGGAAAATGCACTTGCTTCTAAAGTTGCTGAAGCAGTTGTGACCAGATTAAGTCAAAGAAATGTGCCAGACAGTAACATAAGGTACTTAACTCCAGTGTTTTAGTCAACAATCGACGGTTTTACATACATATATTTGCATGTCACGCGCTAAAGTGTGGCAACTTCAATTCTCATATAGTCACATTCAAATTGCTGTCAAGTTCAATGAACTTGTCCTTCTGTACATTTCTGTAAATGGTTTTGTCCGGTTAGTATGTGTTATAAAATGTCGTACAGTAACTACTCTTGTAATTATATTATAAAGTTGGTGTTCCAAATTTCTTTCCTTTTCTGATAAAATCATAAGCTGGCCATGGAGTATGAAGTCGAACTTCTTATGTCTTTACTCCATTAAAGGCCAACGGTAAAATCGTCTGCAATGATCAGAGAAGATTCAGGCTTCGTACCAAGTCCTGGTTCGGGATTCAATTCCCATCCACTCCTACTACCTGGAGAAGACAGTGTTTTTGCAGAGATGGGCGGTGACGATGCAAATGACATCCATAGTATTGGTAGCCGTGATCGGAATATCACATACAAACGTCCGGACGTGGAGACTACTCGCCCTCAATTACAAACGACCAGGACCATCAATAGAAGATTAGAAAACGATTTTCAAAATGTACATCCAAGCCACGAAGACCATTCGAAATCATCGCTGTCACTTGGCTCCAAATGGCACAGATCCCCTACACATCTTCAACTTATAAGTCTAAAGTCGGCAACCATGATTCAGCTAAAACACCGAATCGACGTCAGGCAGAGCTAAGCAATGAAACAACGAAAACGCAACGAAAGAGAAAGTTAGTATTTTCTCGCCTTCCCGTAGTTCATATACAGGTTCTGAAACTTCAACTGATCGCCTCAAGAGACGAAAACGTTCGGTACGAAGACAGCGACAAAAGAGCCAACCGTCTGGTCATCATGATTCGATTGAATTAACTCCTTATTTGCATAAAAAGTTGAAAAGAAGCCCGATTGTGGCAAGTATTCATTCTATTGGGGCATAGGTCCATCGGGAAATATCGAACAAATCGGACGAGTAAAATCTGGTCCACTAATCAATAAATTCTGTTAATGCTTCTGACCATATAACTGAACTTGAATGACCAAATATCAAACACTTAAACAATCATTTTCCAGACGACGTATTAGCGCCCAACATTTGGAGAATGTACCTATTATAATACTGTTCATTGTTCTAAATATAGAATGGGTTGTACTTGTCTGAAAAAAAAACAAGACTCATTTACAGGCCAGAGACGTACCAAGCATCTTCTCAGTGACTCTTAGATTTAAACTGCTAGCCTAAGACTTATCGCACGCAACTGACATACATAGCTTTACACTGAAAGGTGAAATTGAAAGAAATCGAAATAGTAGTTAAAATACATTTCTTTATAATCTTCAAGTCTCCCACGTTTTCGTTTTGTGTATCATAGTATATTAGTCCGGATGATAACGCTCTTTTCAGTATATACAGCTAAAGATAATATATTTATAATGATACAAAATTTGCCATTGGTTCGTTTCCTTCTTTGACATCTGATGTGTTCACTTTATTGGTATATTGTATACCGAAACGTGAAGTAATTGTTTTTCATTCTTTGATATTCAAGAATTGAGCGACTGCCTTAAATTTCAATTTTGCTTTGAAAATTGTGGACCAGATTTCAAAAGACTACGGAGGCAATTAGTTATCTGCATGAAAACCATCTGTGACTGTATTGCTGTAACGTAAAGGAATAAATGCAGCCCTCAAGCTAAGTCACACAATGAAAATGTAAGACATTATCACATTGATTTGCATTTTGTATCACTTGAATTGAAGGTATTTGCAGTACAGAGAAAGGAGTCTCGTTTTCGATTTGTGTGTCCTGACAATATATGATTGTAATCTTTTACAGTCAAATGTCACATCGTTGCCAGAACTCATCAAAAATTCAATATATCGTATCGGCATGCGTGCTTTTGACGCGTAAGAAATGGCCAAATGCCTAACTTGAACACTGACAACCGCAGTGATTCAGCTGATCAGTAACTCTTAAATTTTAATTTCAAATTTATATTTCAAGTTTGAGTATCAACATCTATGACTCAGTCTATTCGAATCATTGCAGGGCTTAGGTAATTAAAATACGATGTTCAGCTGCATTTCCAAAATTTTTTACAGGAGAGATTGAACTACGTGTGGTTTGTACTTTAATCATTTCACTTTTTATTCTGTTATGTACAATGTGCTGAGACGTGTGTGTATTGCATTTCAAACAAATTAATAATTATATGTATTATATAGAAATAATAACGCGAATAATAATAGGTTCAATGAAAATTTCACCATATAGGTATTTTGGGTCGAAAACACCAAATATGACATCAATTTCACTGGCCCATGTTTCCATGGTAACCATTTTAGGGGTTGAAAATTTCAGTTTTTCTAATATCCATGAAAAGTTACTTTGATTGATAGGAAAATTACCTAGTGGGGGAGTTCGTGGTCAGAGAACACAAAAAACCATACTTATCTTAATGTTTCGAGTTCCATGGTAACTATTTTGGGATTGAAAATGTTACTTTTTCCCTAATTCCTATTAAAGAACTATTGATTGATGTAAAAAAATTGATAATAAGGGTTTTCTTGTTAGCACACCAAAAAATCACACTCATTTTAATGTGAGATGTTTCCATGGTAACCATTCAGGAGTAAAAATTACCAGTTTTTCAAAGATTCCACCTAAAATCCAGTAACCAACAGAATATGTTATATCAAAGGATATTTTGGGTTAGAAAGACCAAATATCCAGTGTAAAAATCCAGTAATCAACAGAAATATTATACCAAAGGGTTATTTTGGGTTAGAAAGACAAAACATGATATCCATTTTTAACTGCCCTGTGTTTCCATAGTAACCTATTTGCGTTTTAAAATTTCAAAGTTTTTCCAAATTCCATTACAAGTAATCCCAGTTACTATGCAAATGCTCTCCTAAGTGTATTTATCACAGCATGAACTCCATGTTCATTTTTGTTTCATGTTGCCATGGTAACCATTTAGGTAACCACAGTTTTTTTATTTAAAACCATGCATATTTTAGATCAGGGGTATCTTTTTTCGTTAACCAGACAAGAAAAGGCTATTTTACGAGATTCTGCCCATGAAGTGAATTTTCTAGTCTTTTGATGTGTATACTTGCACACCTTTAATACCCAAGGAAACAGGTATAATGGACGACAGTGGGACTCAAAAGTTTTGTGACCTATTAACAACCCGTTTCACTCTCAGAGTTGTATGCAAATTTTAAAAGTCGCCATGACAACCTGACAACAACATGGCCTTTTCAGCACTGAGACATACTGTAGCAGGGCTAAAAATTGGCCATGGCCCTTCTGCCAGGAGGAGGCATAATTTCTGTGTCATTGTGATTGATACATTATTATCAAAATGCAAGATGAGAGTTCTCGAATCAAAAAACTGTAGCCGTGTGCTCGAATACAAATGTCTTCTCATTAAATTACGTCATTCTTGATATACAAGAGTTAGCATTCCAAATCTGTCACCCTGTTTTTTTCAAAGTTTGGAGAAGGGCGGCATTTCCATGTGAATGATTGAACGACGTGAAACGCAAAATTCCATCGCATATTATCCGGCAATATGTACACTGTACAGTAGAAATACTGTATACGCTCCAGGTACGTATAACTATAAGCTTATACTCCACAAAATGGCCACAGGCGGCGTGAACTTTCTGAAAGGATTTCCTAAACGTCCTACTTGTTACCTTAGAGACTCACATGTGATGTCCTGAAAAGTATTCTCTGCAGTAATTCCAGTTTCTGTCAACATGCAAAGCTGAACGACATGATTATAGCACGAGACGTAGTGTACAGACTACACATTCACGCGCACGTTCACTCAATTGCGCATGCTCATATTGGCAGACTACACTGGCAAAAGAGTGTGCATGCGTAAAGTTATATTTGTAGCACAGATCTCGCGGAAACTCATGCCTTTGCTCTATTTCCATCCCAAAACTTCCTTGATTGCTTACATTAATGCACATGAACAAAATAAAACCAACAATGTCAGCATAGGAAGAGGGTTTATCGTTTTCGCCACAACTACAGATGCCACACTGAAGATACGTTTACAAGGCCAATTACACTGGCATATCTCCACAGTCGCTGTGCTTGTTTTGTGGATGCTCACGACTGCCATGCCACGATGGGCCTGCATTCGAAGGCTACGCTGTGCAGCTCAGCAGCTGTGAGCACGCGCTGCCAGACACAGCGACTGTCGGTTTTTGCAAGTATATGAATATTCATAAGGGTAGTGATGTCAAAAGGAACACCTAACTGGGCGGAGAGAATATATGTACGACAATTAGAAGTCACCCCTATTGACAAAATTAAAATAAACAACACCTCTTTTTCAGAATTCCCACAGCTTCAATGAACTGTTATTAGATTTCTATATAATACTTATAGCCCCTAAACTTGTAATAATAATAATAATTAATATAAGTATTATATAGAAATAATAACGCGAATAATAATAGGTTCAATTTCCGTGAAAATTTCACCAATTCTGGGTCGAAAACACCAAATATGACATCAATTTCACTGCCCCAGGTTTCCATGGTAACCATTTTAGGGATTGAAAATTTCATTTTTTCTAATATCGCATGAAAAGTTACTTTGATTGATATGAAAATTACCTAGTGGGGGAGTTCGGGTCAGAGAACACAAAAACCAGACTTATCTTAATGTTTCGAGTTGCCATGGTAACTATTTTTGGATTGAAAATGTTACTTTTCCCTAATTCCTATTAAAGAACTATTGATTGATGTAAAAAAATTGATAATAAGGGTTAGCACACCAAAAAAATCACACTCATTTTAATGTGAGATGTTTCCATGGTAACCATTCAGGAGTTAAAATTACCAGTTTTTCAAAGATTCCACCTAAAATCCAGTAACCAGAAGATATGTTATATCAAAGGGATATTTTGGGTTAGAAAGACCAAATATTCAGTGTAAAAATCCAGTAATCAACAGAAATATTATACCAAAGGGTTATTTTGGGTTAAAAAGACAAAACATGATATCCATTTTTACTGCCCTGTGTTTCCATAGTAACCTATTTGCGTTTTAAAATTTCAATGTTTTTCCAAATTCCATTAAAAGTAATCCCAGTTACAATGCAAATGCTCTCCTAAGTGTATTTATCACAGCATGAACTCCATGTTCATTTTTGTTTCATGTTGCCATGGTAACCATTTAGGTAACCACAGTTTTTTTTTTTTTTTATTAATACCATGCATATTTTAGATCAGGGGTATCTTTTTTCGTTAACCAGACAAGAAAAGGCTATTTTACGAGATTTTGCCCATGAAGTGAATTTTCTAGTCTTTTGATGTGTATACTTGCACACCTTTAATACCCAAGGAAACAGGTATAATGGACGACAGTGGGACTCAAAAGTTTTGTTACCTATTAACAACCCGTTTCACTCTCAGAGTTGTATGCAAATTTTAAAAGTCGCCATGACAACCTGACAACAACATGGCCTTTTCAGCACTGAGACATACTGTAGCAGGGCTAAAAATTGGCCATGGCCCTTCTGCCGGGAGGAGGCATAATTTCTGTGTCATTGTGATTGATACATTATTATCAAAATGCAACGAGAATGCGTTTTTATTGGCCATCGTTTCCTGTGCCTGTCATTCAAGTACGTCAGTTCAGATATTGAAACTTTGTTGCAAAGTTCCTCCGCACGGCCGGTCGTCTTCGTAATTTCCAGAACAAAGTCACATTATGTGCCCAGCTGGGTTTGACTGCATTTATCTACCTCGTCCCAAAGTGACGGACGGATCTTTCAACCTTTCAGCTTGGTGAAAAACGCATTTATTGATTCGCTAAAGGCCTGTGGATTCGCTTATTTTTGCACAAGTGCTACATGGACATAGGAAAAAGTTCGACTCACCCTAGCCCTCTCGATTGTTGAATACAACCACGGTCCATGATGAGAGTTCTCGAATCAAACTGTAGCCGTGCTCGAATACAAATGTCTTCTCATTAAATTACGTCATTCTTGATATACAAGAGTTAGCATTCCAAATCTGTCACCCTGTTTTTTTCAAAAGTTTGGAGAAGGGCGGCATTTCCATCTGAATGATTGAATGACGTGAAACGCAAAATTCCATCGCATATTATCCGGCAATATGTACACTGTACAGTAGAAATACTGTACAGGTACATAACTGCATAGCCTAAGCTTATACTCAACAAAATGGCCACAGGCGGCGTGAACTTTCTGAAAGGATTTCCTAAACGTCCTACTTGTTACCTTAGAGACTCACATGTGATGTCCTGAAAAGTATTCTCTGCAGTAATTCCAGTTTCTGTCAACATGCAAAGCTGAAGACTGACACGATACGTAGTGTACAGACTACACATTCACGCGCACGTTCACTCAATTGCGCATGCTCATATTGGCAGACTACACTGGCAAAAGAGTGCGCATGCGTAAAGTTATATTTGTAGCACAGATCTCGCGGAAACTCATGCCTTTGCTCTATTTCCATCCCAAAACTTCCTTGATTGCTTACAGTTAATGCACATGAACAAAATAAAACCAACAACGTCAGCATAGGGAGAGGGTTTATGGTTTTCGCCACAACTACAAATGCCACGCTGAAGATACGTTTACAAGGCCTATTAAATTAGCATAGACTCTCCACAGTCGCTGTGCCTTGGTTTGTGCACGCCCACGACTGCCACGATGGGCCTGCATGCGAAGGCTACGCTGTGCAGCTCAGCAGCTGTGAGCAGCGCTGCCAGGACAGCGACTGTCAGTTTTTGCAAGTATATGAATATTCATAAGGGTAGTGATGTCAAAAGGAACACCTAACTGGGCGGAGAGAATATACGTACGACAATTAGAAGTCACCCCTATTGACAAAATTAAAATAAACACCACGTCTTTTTCAGAATTCCCACAGCTTCAATGAACTGTAATTAGATTTCTATATAATACTTATAGCCCCATAACTTGTAATAATAATAATAATAATAATAATAATAATAATAAATATAGCTGCAAGCAGCGATGACCGGGTTTCGATATAAGTGGCAGAATTACAGCAAAAGAAAAATTAGATTGTGCGCATAATTAATGAAGTACAGGATGCAGTGTCATAAGGTCTCCCATCATACCAAATATGAAGGATGTAGCACTTCTGGTTACTTAGTTATTGACATACACTCATATTTAAGGTCATAAGGTCATCTAGGTCATATGACATTTTGTCAAAAAATTTGTATTGCTAAGTTATCCCTATATACCAAAAATTAGTCCTCTAGCTCTATTGGCTGGCTCAGAATTAGATATGCACATAATTAATGAGGTACAGGATGTGGTGTCATAAGGTCTCCCATCATACCAAATATGAAGCGTGTACCACTTGTGGTTACTGAGTTTGGGACATATACGTATATTTAACGTCAAAGGTCATCGAGGTCACATGACATTTTGCCAAAAAAAATTGTAATGCTAAGCTATCAAATTGTAATGCTAAGCTATCCCTATATACCAAAAATCAGACCTCTAGCTCTATTGGCTGGCTCAGAATTAGATATGCGCATAATTAATGAGGTACAGGATGTGGTGTCATAAGGTCTCCCATCATACCAAATATGAAGGGTGTAGCACTTGTGGTTACTGAGTTATGGAAATATACGTATATTCAAGGTCAAAGGTCATCGAGGTCACATGACATTTTGTCAAAAAAATTGTATTGCTAAGTTATCCCTATATACCAAAAATCAGACCTCTAGCTTTATTGGCTGAATCAGAATTAGATATGCGCATAATTAATGAGGTGCAGGATGTGGTGTCATAAGATCTCCCATCATACCAAATATGAAGGGTGTAGCACTTGTGGTTACTGAGTTATGGACATATACGTATATTCAAGGTCAAAGGTCATCGAGGTCACGTGACATTTTGTCAAAAAAATTGTATTGCTAAGTTATCCCTATATACCAAAAATCAGACCTCTAGCTCTATTGGCTGGCTCAGAATTAGATATGCGCATAATTAATGAGGTACAGGATGTGATGTCATAAGGTCTCCAATCATACCAAATATGAAGGGTGTAGCACTTGTGGTTGCTTAGTTATGGCCATAGATGCATATTTGAGGTCAAAGGTCATCGAAGTCACATGACATTTTGTCAAAAAAATTGTATTGCTATGCTATCCCTATATACCAAAAATCAGACCTCTAGCTCTATTGGCTGGCTCAGAATTAGATATGCGCATAATTAATGAGGTACAGGATGTGGTGTCATAAGGTCTCCCATCATACCAAATATGAAGGGTGTAGCACTTGTAGTTACTGAGTTATGGACATATACGTATATTCAAGGTCAAAGGTCATCAAGGTCACGTGACATTTTGTCAAAAAAATTGTATTGCTAAGTTATCCCTATATACCAAAAATCAGATCTCTAGCTCTATTGGCTGGCTCAGAATTAGATATGCGCATAATTAATGAGATACAGAATGTGATGTCATAAGGTCTCCCATCATACTAAATATTAAGTGTGTAGCACTTGTGGTTACTGATTTATGGACATATAATCATATTTAAGGTCAAAGGTCATCTAGGTCACATGACAATCTGTGAAAAAAATTGTATTGCTAAGCTATCCCCATATACCAAAAATTAGACCTCTAGCTCTATTGGCTGGCTCAGAATTAGGTATGTGCATAATTAATGAGGTACAGGATGTGGTGTCATAAGGTCTCCCATCATACTAAATATGAAGTGTGTAGCACTTATGGTTACTTAGTTATGGCCATATATGTATATTTGGGGTCAAAGGTCATCGAGGTCACATGACATTTTGTCAAAAAAATTGTATTGCTAAGTTATCCCTATATACCAAAAATCAGACCTCTAGCTCTATTGGCTAGCTCAGAATTAGAAATGCGCATAATAAATGAGTTGCAGGAAGATGCCAAGGTCATAGGTCAAGTGGAATCCCCAAAATTGTGGAGTGCAATTTGGTCCCCTACTGGCCATTGTCCAATAGACGCTGGCTGTCTTGGACTTTAACATAGGCCAGAATAAGCCATTGCCATAGCTTAGCTGCATAGGTATAGGGGAGGTCAAAGGTCATAGAAAAATCAGAAAATAATACTTTAAAAATCTTCTTCTCAAAATTGGCAAGACCTGTGACCTTGATATTTGGCATGAAGGAGCAAGGGTATAAGGTCTAAAAGTGACTTGAGCAGAATTTTGATTTATCATTTTTATGCAAATGAAGTCAATTTTAAAGTTTATTTTCAAAAATAGCGAAAAGGTCACGTGACCCCTGATTATGGTCATGTGATCAAAAATTTACTTTTGCAGACTTCTACCTATGTGCCAAAAATGAAGACTCTAGGTCCAGCGGTTTTAGCTCCAGAGTTCCAAACGTGCGACAGAAGAAGAAAAATAATAAAAAACAGAACGATTACAATAGGGTTTCGCACCCATGGTGTCGAAACCCTAATAATAAAAAACAGAACGATTACAAGAGGGTTTCGCACCAATGGTGTCGAAACCCTAAATATAGCTGCAAGCAGCGATGACCGGGTTTCGACAGAAGTGCCAGCATTAGAGCAAAAAAAAATTAGATTGTGCGCATAATTAATGAAGTACAGGATGCAGTGTCATAAGGTCTCCCATCATAACAATATGAAGTCTGTAGCACTTGTGGTTATCAAGTTGTGGACATATAGGTATATTTAAGGTCAAAGGTCATCGAGGTCACATGACATTTTGTCAAAAAAATTTTACTGCTAACTATTACTATATACAAAAATCAGACATCTAGCTCTATTGGCTGGCTCAGAATTAGATATGCGCATAATTAATGAGGTACATGATGTGGTGTCATAAGGTCTCCATCATACCAAATATGAAGGGTGTAGCACTGGGGGTTACTAGTTATGCAGATTACCTCCCACAGTCGCTGTGCCTCGTTTTGTGCGCGCCCACGATGGGCCTGCATTCAAAGGCTACGCTATGCAGCTAGCTGTGAGCACACGCTGCCAGACACAGCGACTGTCCGTTCTTGCAAGGATATGAATATTCATAAGGATAGTGACGTCAAAGAAAAACCTATCTAACTGAGCGGAAGAGAATATATACTAGTAGCGGTAGACCTATATACGCGGTATGCTTTTATTTTCATTTTTCATTTTATTTGGCTATGCTACTTGTCATTTTGTTTTGATTAATGGATTTGTGGAGTTCTATAAAGTACCCGGATCAGGCAGAAATCCTACCGGTCGCTTGCAAGAACGTCCAGACCCTGGGATTCGCGTCGCGTCTCTGAAGGGCGCGCGCGTGTTCCAACAGGGAAGAACGTGAATAGCAGGGTCTCTGCCAGACTAAGTTATACCCATATACGTATATATGAGGTCAAAGGTCATCGAGGTCACATGATATTTTGTCAAAAAAATTGTATTGCTAAGTTATCCCTATATACCAAAAATCAGACCTCTAGCTCTATTGGCTGGCTCAGAATTAGATATGCGCATAATTAATGAGGTACAGGATGTGGTGTCATAAGGTCTCCCATCATACCAAATATGAAGGGTGTAGCACTTGTGGTTACTTAGTTATGAACATATATGTATATTTGAGGTCAAAGGTCATCGAGGTCACATGACATTTTGTCAAAAAAATTGTATTGCTAAGTTATCCCTATATACCAAAAATCAGACCTCTAGCTCTATTGGCTGGCTCAGAATTAGATATGCGCATAATTAATGAGGTACAGGATGTGATGTCATAAGGTCTCCCATCATACCAAATATGAAGGGTGTAGCACTTGTGGTTACTTAGTTATGGCCATATATGTATATTTGAGGTCAAAGGTCATCGAGGTCACATGACATTTTGTTAAAAAAATTGTATTGCTAAGTTATCCCTATATACCAAAAATCAGACCTCTAGCTCTATTAGCTGGCTCAGAATTAGATATGCGCATAATTAATGAGGTACAGGATGTGGTGTCATAAGGTCTCCCATCATACCAAATATGAAGGGTGTAGCACTTTGGTTACTTAGTTATGGCCATATATGTATATTTGAGGTCAAAGGTCATCGAGGTCACATGATATTTTGTCAAAAAAATTGTATTGCTAAGTTATCCCTATATACCAAAAATCAGACCTCTAGCTCTATTGGCTGGCTCAGAATTAGATATGCGCATAATTAATGAGGTACAGGATGTGATGTCATAAGGTCTCCCATCATACCAAATATGAAGGGTGTAGCACTTGGGGTTACTTAGTTATGAACATATATGTATATTTGAGGTCAAAGGTCATCGAGGTCACATGATATTTTGTCAAAAAAATTGTATTGCTAAGTTATCCCTATATACCAAAAATCAGACCTCTAGCTCTATTGGCTGGCTCAGAATTAGATATGCGCATAATTAATGAGGTACAGGATGTGATGTCATAAGGTCTCCCATCATACCAAATATGAAGGGTGTAGCACTTGTGGTTACTTAGTTATGGCCATATATGTATATTTGAGGTCAAAGGTCATCGAGGTCACATGACATTTTGTCAAAAAAATTGTATTGCTAAGTTATCCCTATATACCAAAAATCAGACCTCTAGCTCTATTAGCTGGCTCAGAATTAGATATGCGCATAATTAATGAGGTACAGGATGTGATGTCATAAGGTCTCCCATCATACCAAATATGAAGGGTGTAGCACTTTGGGTTACTTAGTTATGGCCATATATGTATATTTGAGGTCAAAGGTCATCGGGGTCACATGACATTTTGTCAAAAAAATTGTATTGCTAAGTTATCCCTATATACCAAAAATCAGACCTCTAGCTCTATTGGCTGGCTCAGAATTAGATATGCGCATAATTAATGAGGTACAGGATGTGATGTCATAAGGTCTCCCATCATACCAAATATGAAGGGTGTAGCACTTGGGGTTACTTAGTTATTGCCATATATGTATATTTGAGGTCAAAGGTCATCGGGGTCACATGACATTTTGTCAAAAAAATTGTATTGCTAAGTTATCCCTATATACCAAAAATCAGACCTCCAGCTCTATTAGCTGGCTCAGAATTAGATATGCACATAATAAATGAGTTGGAGCAAGAGGCCAAGGTCAAAGGTCAAGGCAATCCCCAAAATTGTGGAGTGCAGTTTGGTCCCTTACTGGCCATGGTCCAATAGACAATGGCTGTCTTGGACTTAAACATAGGCCAGAATAAGCCATTGCCATAGCTTAGCTGTATAGGTATAGGGGAGGTCAAAGGTCATAGAAAAATCAGAAAAATAATATTTAAAAATCTTCTTCTCAAAATTGGCAAGACCTGTGACCTTGACATTTGGCATGAAGGAGCAAGGCTATATGGTCTAAAAAGTGACTGGAGCCGAATTTTGATTTATCACTTGTTATGCAAATGAGCTCAATTTTAAAGTTTATTATCAAAATGGCCGAAAGGTCATGTGACCTTTTGTTATGGTCATGTGACCAAAAATTTACTTTCGCTTAGTTGTACCTGTGTACCAAATATGAAGTCTGTAGGTGCAACGGTGTTCGCGTGGTAGTTGCAAAAGCGCGACAGAAGAAGAAGAAGAAGAAGAAGAAGAATAATAATAATAAAAAACAGAACGATTACAATAGGGTTTCGCACCCATGGTGTCGAAACCCTAATAATAATAATCCAATTAGTAATTCGTCATCATTTCAGCCACAGAAAGGTACTTCACATTTGATTGTACAAGTATTATTAATGCCTTAAAACATTTGACACAGTTCTAATCACACTTCTCAAGTTGTTTTGTACATAAGAAACTTTCGCCTTGAGAAGAGTATATGCGGAAGTTCAAACCGAAACAACATGATGGGCGATCATCGAAAGATATTTTGTATATTTGATTGATGCATGCTACAGCCTTACACTTGAAACAAAGTTTATATAAGTTTGTCATAAGTGTGCCGATCTTTTGCCCATTGTCCAGATATTACCAGCAAGCTTAGTTTTTACGTCCCTTCGAGGCGTCTCGAGTCTTCTGACTTATTCAGAATACCCAATCATCGAGTAAATCAGTGAACTGTTATTATAGTTACTATATAATACTTATAGCCCCTAAACTTGTAATAATAATAATAATTAATATAAGTATTATATAGAAATAATAACGCGAATAATAATAGGTTCAATTTCCGTGAAAATTTCACCAATTCTGGGTCGAAAACACCAATATGATCATCGATTTCACTGCCCCAGGTTTCCATGGTAACCATTTTAGGGTTGAAAATTTCAGTTTTTCTAATATCCCATGAAAGTTACTTTGATTGTTATGAAAATTATCTATTGGGAGAGTTCGGGTCAGAGAACACGAAAACCAGACTTACTTTAATAGTTCAAGTTACCATTGTAACTATTTTTAGATTGAAAATGTTACTTTCTCCCTAATTCCTATTAAAGAACTATTTTGGTTAGCACACCAACAATATCACACTCATTGTAATGTGAGGTGTTTCCATGGCAACCATTCAGGAGTAAAAATTATCACTTTTCAAAGATTCCGCCTTAAAATCCAGTAACCAGCAGAATATGTTATATCAAAGGGATATTTTGGTTAGAAAGACCAAATATCCAGTGTAAAAATCCAGTAATCAACAGAAATATTATACCAAAGGGTAATTTTGGGTTAAAAAGACAAAACATGATATCCATTTTTACTGCCCTGTGTTTCCATAGTAACCTATTTGCGTTTTAAAATTTCAATGTTTTTCCAAATTCCATTAAAAGTAATCCCAGTTACATGCAAATTCTCCTAAGTGTATTTATCACAGCATGAACTCCATGTTCATTTTTGTTTCATGTTGCCATGGTAACCATTTAGGTAACCACAGTTTTTTTATTTTTTATTTAATACCATGCATATTTTAGATCAGGGGTATCTTTTTTCGTTAACCAGACAAGAAAGGCTATTTTACGAGATTTTGCCCATGAAGTGAATTTTCTAGTCTTTTGATGTGTATTGCACACCTTTAATACCCAAGGAAACAGGTATAATGGACGACAGTGGGACTCAAAAGTTTTGTGACCTATTAACAACCCGTTTCACTCTCAGAGTTGTATGCAAATTTTAAAAGTCGCCATGACAACCTGACAACAACATGGCCTTTTCAGCACTGAGACATACTGTAGCAGGGCTGAAAATTGGCCATGGCCCCTTCTGCCGGGAGGAGGCATAATTTCTGTGTCATTGTGATTGATACATTATTATCAAAATGCAACGAGAATGCGTTTTTATTGGCCATCGTTTCCTGTGCCTGTCATTCAAGTACGTCAGTTCAGATATTGAAACTTTGTTGCAAAGTTCCTCCGCACGGCCGGTCGTCTTCGTATTGTCCAGAACAAAGTCACATTATGTGCCCAGCTGGGTTTGACTGCATTTATCTACCTCGTCCCAAAGTGACGGACTGATCTTTCAACCTTTCAGCTTGGTGAAAAACGCATTTATTGATTCGCCAAAGGCCTGTGGATTCGCTTATTTTTGCACAAGTGCTACATGGACATAGGAAAAAGTTCGACTCACCCTAGCCCTCTCGATTGTTGAATACAACCACGGTCCATGATGAGAGTTCTCGAATCAAACTGTAGCCGTGCTCGAATACAAATGTCTTCTCATTAAATTACGTCATTCTTGATATACAAGAGTTAGCATTCCAAATCTGTCACCCTGTTTTTTTCAAAGTTTGGAGAAGGGCGGCATTTCCATCTGAATGATTGAACGACGTGAAACGCAAAATTCCATCGCATATTATCCGGCAATATGTACACTGTACAGTAGAAATACTGTACAGGTACATAACTACATAGCCTAAGCTTATACTCCACAAAATGGCCACAGGCGGCGTGAACTTTCTGAAAGGATTTCCTAAACGTCCTACTTGTTACCTTAGAGACTCACATGTGATGTCCTGAAAAATATTCTCTGCAGTAATTCCAGTTTCTGTCAACATGCAAAGCTGAACGACATGATTATAGCACGATACGTAGTGTGCAGACTACACATTCACGCGCACGTTCACTCAATTGCATATGCTCATATTGGCAGACTACACTGGCAAAAGAGTGCGCATGCGTAAAGTTGTATTTGTAGCACAGATCTCGCGGAAACTCATGCCTTTGCTCTATTTCCATCCCAAAACTTCCTTGATTGCTTACATTTAATGCACATGAACAAAATAAAACCAACAACGTCAGCATAGGGAGAGGGTTTATGGTTTTCGCCACAACTACAAATGCCACGCTGAAGATACGTTTACAAGGCCAATTACACTGGCATAGACTCTCCACAGTCGCTGTGCCTTGTTTTGTGCACGCCCACGACTGCCACGATGGGCCTGCATTCGAAGGCTACGCTGTGCAGCTCAGCAGCTGTGAGCACGCGCTGCCAGACAGTGACTGTCAGTTTTTGCAAGTATATGAATATTCATAAGGGTAGTGATGTCAAAAGGAACACCTAACTGGGCGGAGAGAATATACGTACGACAATTAGAAGTCACCCCTATTGACAAAATTAAAATAAACACCACTCTTTTTCAGAATTCCCACAGCTTCAATGAACTGTAATTAGATTTCTATATAATACTTATAGCCCCTAAACTTGTAATAATAATAATAATAATAATAATAATAATAATAATAATAATAATAATAATAATAATAATCCAATTAGTAATTCGTCATCATTTCCAGCCACAGAAAGTACTTCACATTTGATTGTACAAGTATTATTAATGCCTTTAAAACATTTGACACAGTTCTAATCACACTTCTCAAGTTGTTTTGTACATAAGAAACTTTCGCCTTGAGAAGAGTATATGCGGAAGTTCAAACCGAAACAACATGATGGGCGATCATCGAAAGATATTTTGTATATTTGATTGATGCATGCTACACAGCCTTACACTTGAAACAAAGTTTATATAAGTTTGTCATAAGTGTGCCGATTTTTGCCCATTGTCCAGATATTACCAGCAAGCTTAGTTTTTTACGTCCCTTCGAGGCGTCTCGAGTCTTCTGACTTATTCAGAATACCCAATCATCGAGTATATCTCAGAAAATATTCGTTTTTGTCTCGGGCAATGAATCTTTTAAATAGTGTCTATCATTTTGATATTGATCTGTTTTCTAGTTTTTGTGCCTTTTAAAAAAAGTGTTCTATAATTCTTTTATCTCTTGCTGATAAACCTTTTAGTGTTGAAGGTATTTGACGTTTGTCGTCTGTGTTTTGATTTGCTTGTGTACTCTTCTTTGTTCTGTCTTGTCCTCAATTTTGCTTTTTCTGTACATTTTTATATTGACTGAATCTCCAGTCATTGGGCCTCGCCTGTTGGGTGTCAGTGTAAATAAATAAATAAATAAATTGTCGACACAATGTTGTGCACAAAAGCTAATTTTCACCCTTTGGTTCGTCTATCATTTATAAAATGCCACTGATTAGTTTTGACGATGTTGTAATTATGTTACTACACAAAAAAAATGTATTTACATAATATTTATTAATTCGAAACTGGCAGCGGCCCATGAATATTTGAATAACTCTAAGAAACAAAACCACTTGTTGTACTCTTTGTAGTGACGTTGACAGATATGCAGGCTATAAAACCTCGTTGTTTAACACCTTTAATTCAAATACAATGTCGTTTTGAAAATAAATGTAACGATATATGCTTCTTTGTACAGCGAGAAAATCAAATACAATGTCGTTTTACGACAAGTGATCTGTTTTATAGTGTTTTATATTATCAATGATCTATATAACATGTGTTTTTCAGTTTTGTTTTGTTTTTGTTTATTTGTTTGTTTTTTATAAGCAATCTATCAATACGTATGTACAATCCCTTGGATAGTCCCTGAATAAGAAGATCATCAATTATGATATATTAGTAATTTTTTCCTCTTAACAATCACCAAAAGTTTGCATATTATGTGTATGCATTCTTGTCTGCAATTCACAATCTGCTTCATTGTAAAATACTATTAATACTTTTGTCATGATATTATTAGGCTGTGGAGCAATATCATATTGAAAATAAATCTTGGCAGTATAGATACCTCTAATTTGTTTAGAAGTTTGTATAATGATGGTAATGGTGATGAATATGATGATGATGAATATGATGATGATGATGATAGAATGATATATCTTTGAGTCCTATGTGCAAAAGTATGGAGTTTGCCAATCAGATGCCCTTGAAGTTATTTTTACCATAGTATGGCAGTCGTTATGCCTCTGTCTGATAAAGTGATGCATGCAAATGTGTTGTGTCACACAGGTTTTGAAGGTGATTGATTTTTCAGCCTTGTGCAATCTACGGTTGTTCAGTCATGTTTATTATGTGCATCAAATGTTGTGAATATGGTGTACTCGTCAATTAAGCATTTGACTTTCTGTGATAGTGCTTTTTGAGAATTATGACCAGTTAGTGGATGTTTTTGAGTAACTTGAAAATATTGGTATTGTCCATTGAGTCATGCATATTGACTCTCCACACTACGAGTTGAACTACGATGCAAACTTTTGTTCATTTCATTACTATGCGGCAACTTAAACCCAGCCTGCCAGCTTGTGTGTTGTAGAATTATTGAGTCAAGTTTACCGTAACACTCTAGGTGACATTTCAGCAATTTTTGAACTCTAGTGTGTTCAGCGTACGCATGCACGCCGCCAAACGACACGCAATTCGCCATTGCAGTACCAAAACGGGAAAGCGAGCCACTAATTCCACAGGATATATGGTTGAAAATCATTCGAAAGCGGATGGTATGATAGGATCCACGTCGTTGGTTTAATCCTGGGATACGGTTTTGGATTCTTCCTACCAAATACGTATGTTCACGCCAATACCTCTACCATTCATGGTCCAATCGTATAAGACCCATGGCCATATGCTGCCTCGATGGTTTCATCATTGAGACTGAAAGAGGTTTCACGGCCAACTTTATTAGACCCATTAAATTTCTTTGTTCTACCACGTCTCTCCATGTGTCGCCATCGTATTCTTTATCTCTATTGTTTGGGTGCTTTTTATCTCAACCTGTTCACCCCAATGCCCTGTAAACAAGTCCACGCTCACTATTGATAACAATGGATTTAGGCTAAACCATGGTGGTGAAAGGGTTACTGAGTTCAGAGCGAAGTGGGAGTGCGTTTGCCCACTGTAAGGGCACTCAGTTCTGCGACGATTAGTAAAGTTACTCATGTGCACATACACTGATGATTATGACTACATTGAAACGATGCTAACCGTTAGAAACGTTTCCCGTGGTGATCGAGCCCGATTGTGCGTGGAAAAATAATGGCATTTTTCACAAAATAAATTTGCATTTTTAGGTGAAAATAATATCAAAAAATCTAACACATGATCACTTGTGACGACTGGACAGTTTGTCACGAGCTTTCTAACGATGAGGCTACAAAATTATCAACATTTAGAAATTGTGGCTTACTTTCAATCGCCCTATGTTGCTTTCTGCGCCAAATGTATGCATATGCGGGATCATTGATTTCTGGACCACTTTCGGAGGATGCTTACTTTACTGAAAACGATGGCTCCGCCTTGCCGTAAAAGCCTCGACAGAAAGATTCTCAGTTTGATTAACAATGGTCGTTGACAAGTTACAAGACAACATAAACTACCGGATTTACAATGATCGTAAGCAAAACGGCGCATGTCCCTTTGATGTATAGTTTATAGAATGAGCATGATTGTAGCTCCTCGCCTGCATCAATGGTTTAATGCAAAATAAGCCCTTACATTTTACTTACTTCAACTGGTTATAGAAATAATACAAGACCCAGAAAATGATATTTCTATGTTACATGCTATATTAAAGTAAGTAAATTGCAGCAAATCTTGAAATTGGATTAAAAAGGAAGAACTATGTAACACTTTGGTAAAAATACACATCTTTTTAAAGTAGTATGCTCTTCGAAAGTGAAGCGTTCGCTCAACCTTTCCTCAATATATAATGAAACTTCAAACCATACTGTTGCCAAATCAAGAATAAAATCAGGGGTTGCTGGACAAAGTTTCGTGCCAGATAATCAGATTATTTACCGATATTTCACATTCAAAATGGCCATCATGCCTGTGTTAACTCTATGGGGAAAATAAAATATCCGACTTAAAAAAAATAAGACTATCAAAATTGTCTTACTCCAAGAGCTTTAAAATGGACTCCCCATAAGTGATAGATCAGAAAGAGTTCTAAAAACTTTAGAATCTGAATATCTACCCTTGGGCCCACGGTTACTCTACCCAAAGGCGGATCTACCTTGATAAATCTGTTCCGCACTCGACTCCAAAACCCGGAGCTGTTCACTTATTTCGGTGAAATAAAATGTTAATTCCCAGTACCCTTATACAGTAGTTTTAAACAATGTTCTACAATTGTTCAATGATTCGAAGCACCATGAAGACGCAAGCGACTCGCTTGTACATTCTCTGGCAATACATAAATATGCATAAACATCAAAGCACCTGGTAAGTTTGGGACTGTGCAAAGAATGTGGATGCAATACCTCCAAACCAACGTTTTGTTGAGAGATTGCGGCAAAAGCAAACATATCTGACATGAGAACTTTGGAGTCCATGATACTTCAATGTCAGAAACAATCGCTATACGATTGTCCCCGCTAGTACACTTAACAATAAATGCACTGACGATACAATTTTGATAGACCCCAGAAATTATGTCATCAGCATATTGACATGTTTATATGCAGGGTGTGAGTACAAGTCCGGTGATTGATAATTCAACGTTGTTCGGTAACAACTTATTACATGAAACAATAATTTGAAATAATTTGAAAAGATAGCGACTTGGTCCCTTCAACTCGAGCTGAAATCACAGATATTAAAAATATATTGTCATGGCCACATAGGGCCTGTTACAACCGATAACGTAGTAACTAACCGATAACGTATCAAACCGATAACGTAGTGAAAAATTACCGATAACTTAGTAAATCAACTGATAACCTAGTAACGAACCGATAATGTAGTAAATTTTTCTAACCGATAACGTAGTAAAAATTTACCGATAACGTAGTAATTTTTCCTAAACGATAACGTATCAACAAATTTACCGATAATGTATCAAATCCATGGGAACAGATTCATAGGGATAGATCTATCGTCGATTGATCGATCAATCCATTGATCAATCGATAGATCGACAGGTTGATCGATCGATGCTCTGATCTATCAATCCATCGATATTTCTATCGATTGAATGATTCAATGAATTGATCGATTGCTCGACTAATAGAACGATTGATAGATCTATCTATCTATCTATCTATTGATCTCTCTCTCTCTCTCTCTCTCTCTTCTCTCTCTCTCTCTCTCTCTCTCTCTCTCTCTCTCTCTCATCTCTCTCTCTCTCTCCTCTCTCTCTCTCTATATATATATATATATATATAATATATATATATATATATATATATATATATATATATATATATATATATATAAGTTGGGAGGACCTGGAAAACATTTTTCAACATGACCGATTATAAAATTCCTTACAACGTCAGTATATCAAAATGACAATAAGTCTTTACAATGTAACTCTCATCCTGGGACTGAATTACAGGTAAATCTGGACTCATTGTTCAATTGAATTCCTTATAATTTTGCAAGTTACTCCTGTAAGCAAGCCAAGTCAACAGATTTTGTTGACAACATATTGCCTTTTCTTTTTTTTATCCTTTCTGTCGCGATTCACGTCAAGTCACATCTTATTTTGAAGTAGGATTACGAAGACATCACAAAATTATTGAGTAGTCCACATAGCTGATAGAAAAAACCGCTTAGGCCAAGAGAAATAAGAAGTTTGTTTCTTTTCCCCGCGCGTGTCAATTCAGACCTGCCACGTCAATCTTTTTTCTGCTCATAAGGAAATAAAGTTTAAAAACCCCGCAAAAATACGCGACGATAGTGCATAACACAGTGCTTGTATAAAACAGAACTGTAAACAAAATAACTGACACTATCATTCCATTGAGAAACTGTACACATATCACTGTTATATAAGCTTACAAAACTGTGCATTGCTGCACTAATAAAAAAAATGAGAAGAAAAAAACGCGTCACCGAGTTCACTCATACACTTATATTAGGTTCCTGCATATTAATCACTGATATGCTTACCTTTTTCAAATACACCCGATTGAGATTTTCAATAACATGAAAATCGTCAATTGTACGAATAAATCACTTATATTCTTTGGTTAATCACTAATACGCAGTTACTTCTATCGGTGACGTATCCAATATGTGTGCAAAATTTGCGATGTGTCGGGTGATTGCGGTATTGCAATTGTGCTGCTTGAGCCAAATACTGTTGAGAACGAGGCAATGTGATAACCTATCTATCTATCTATCTATCTATCTATCTATCTATCTATCTATCTATCTATCTATCTATCTATCTATCTATCTATCTATCTATCTATCTATCTATTGACCAATTTATCGGATCGATCGTTCTATCGATTAATTGATCTACCTTTCTATCAAATTAATAGATCCTTCGTTCTATCGATCGATCTGCCCATCAATTTATCTATCGATCGATTGATCGATCGATCGACGGCCATCTATCAACATCAATAGATAGATCGATCGTATCTTGAAATCGATCGATCTATCGCTCCATAGAATCGCTTAACTAGATATTATCAGTTAATTGATACGTTATTGGTTGTTTTGATGCGCTATATTGTTGACTTTTCTACGTTATCAGTTGAGTTAATCCGTTATTGGTTCATTGATACGTTATCGGTAAATTTGTTGATACATTATCGGTTAGGAAAAATTACTACGTTATCGGTAAATTTTACTACGTATTTGGTTAGAAAAATTTACTACGTTATCGGTTCGGTTACTACGTTATCGGTTGATTTACTACGTTATCGGTAAATTTTTACTACGTTTATCGGGTTTGATACGTTATCGGTTAGTTACTACGTTATCGGTTGTAACAGGGCCTATATAAAGCATCTGCCAATGGTGTGCTGATTACCAATTAGTAATGTGTTGCAGTCAACGAATGCATAGAATGATAAGGTGGTATAAGTAAAAGTAGTACATGTAGTTGGTGGTTGAGTAACATTGTGAAATGCTGAAATATAGAGAATGATCAGTCTCTGTATGATACAATCGGATTGGACGATAACATGGAGCTCACTTAATTAATATTATTATTTTGTAAGTTTTTCCGTAGATAACCCTTATTAAGTGATGATTAAAAATGCCACTCAGGCTTGGCTATATGTCTTGTTCAATTGAACCTTGTTGTTGAATGCTGTTATCTACAACCCTTGTTCCCGGTCGTTTCCGACCCAATAGACCCACTTCTTGCATGGACCGTCCCTTGTTCGTCACGCTATTGAAGTAAAGGACTCAGAATAATCGAGTCAAAATCCACCAACTTCGATTTCTGTCTTGTTAATTGCTATTCACTTAGGGCCTATGGGGAAAATATCAAGGTAAAAGTTGGCTCTAGTTTTGACAGTAGCTATTGGACTTCCATGCGTACAGATGCGAAACGTGGAGTTCCTTTCTTTAATTGTTTCATGTAAAATATAACATTATATATAGTCGCCTTAGAAATACACTCAAATATATATATATATATATATATATATATATATATATATATATATATATATATATATATATATATATATATATATACCGATATACAGACTTTGTCACATGCCCATCGAAATCATTAGAAATGTAGAACGTGATTGCAAAGTGTTTAAATTAATTACGCCCACCCAAAGAATGGTCTTGCAAAAAAAGCTTACAGTAATGACGGTTGAACGGGAAGCTGATTGAACGGATTCAACTGAATAGATATGGAGTTTCAAAAATCGCACCAGAAAGACTCGAAGAAAAATTTAAATATTGGGAAAGTTTATGCTCAGTATTTTGATGCAATTCAATTAAGGTAACAGATAAAAGTGTGATAATGTATTTTCATGATCATACCAATGTATATTTTATCCTTGAATAAGCTTACTGATTCAGCCAAAGTGTTCCAACCATGGCACGAAAGATGACATTTTTTCCACTTATGATACAGCGACGGTGTGATACCACGTGATTTAGCCGCTTCTACCTCCATGATAAGGGTCATTTGAAATGGAATTTCGTTTAATGAGTTGTTAATGACTTAAATTTGAAGAATTAAATTTAGCTATGTTGTTTCTACTCCAGTTCATACCCTCTACCACACTCCCAGATCCATGACTGTGATTGTAAGAGTAGGCCTACTGAGTTGTGCGTCTGGCCTCCCCTCTCGCCGCTCAAAAAACGATTGAAAAATCCCTTGGGAAAGTGTCTTCGTTTATTTAAAGCGAATTAAATAGAACTGATTGATTAAGTCACCCTATTAGTTTCAACAAAACTCACTGAGCTGGACAGTTTTTACCTACGTCACCTGTAGAAAAGAGCAGGGAAGTTGCTAGCTGTGATATCGCAGCGGTACTTGTGGCGTGTGTCGAACGCGCTCGGGTCATTGGTTTGGGGTCATCGCCACAGTCCCGCTGCGAGCCAAACCACAATCTCCACCGCAGAGTTCTTATCGGCGTGTATTTCCCACAATTTCTTGCGCTGTCGCCGATAGCGTAAGCGCGATAAGAACTCTGGTTCGAGAGTGGCCAAACCATAGGCTTCGTTGGCAGTTTACGACGAGACCGACCGGTGTCGTAGATTTAGCTTGCAAAATAATGAACTACATTAGCCTTAGCCCTGTGTACAGGTCTGTGTGTTCCCGGCGTGATACGGCCTCACCCACACCACACCACAGGTGGGGTGGAGGCCGTATAACGCCGGGAACACACAGACCTGTACGCAGGGCTACATTAGCCTTTGAATAATAAAACTTGTATCATCTTTGTCATTGACTTATCTGAGATCATTCTGTACGCCTGCTAACTCCTTGAAGATAAGAGCACGTATTTTCGACCATTTTCCCGTGAGCCGTCGACGGTTTCTACGGATGTTTGCTCGATCGCGCGTACAACACACTGAATACGTTGTTGGGCAAATGTTCAAACTCAAGCAGGAACCATCGACGACTCATCGAAAAACGGTCGAAAATACATGTTGTCACAGTCGGGTTCGTTAGCAGGAGTAGAGGATGAGTCGTAGATAGTCAGTGATACAGTAGCATAATTTTATTTATTGCAAGCTTTATCTATTTTATTATTTTGCGAGCTAAATCTACGACACCAGTCGGTCTCGTCGTAAACTGCAAACGAAGCCTATGCGTTGGCTCGCAGCGGGACTGTGGCGATGACCCGAGCGCGTCCGATACGCCACAAGTACCGCTGCGATATCACAGCTAGCTAGGAAGTTGCTGCCAGCTGCTCTTGAAACAACGAAAGAATTACACTATCGCGTCGTTAGGGGCGCTACTCTAATCTTGTAACCTTTCACCCCTGCGCAAACACGATGCGTAAAGCGTTGCTAATCAACCGACCTGAAAACAAACGTACGATCTGTCCACTGAATTTTTCGTCGTGACACGTTTCTCTCTACGGTCTTTCCTGTTTATAAGGTAATTATTCAGTTATTTTCCTATAGCTAAAATTGAATCTTCACTTATTTGAACATGCAAAATGCCAACATGTCTATTTTTTGCCTTACTTTGGTCCTAAAGCTAAAAAGACGCAAAAAAGACAAATCGCCAAGAAACGTTGACAGATGTTCGTTGTGTGTCTCCTCGAGACACACTTCAACAGATGTAATGTTACAGCATGGCATTTTATTTATTTCGGTTTTGTTTGGTTTGAATTTTGTGCAACCAAGATGCTGTATGCTTAGAATATTTTCTTGTTGAAGTCTTCTCCAATTTTAAGGGCGAAGCCGCCAACAACGTCAACGTTTCCAAAGGGCTTGAGTTCCATGATGAAACCTTGAATGTTTATAAAGTCAGCCTCATTTATGGCATGGCCAATCCTCTGGCTTTCTCTCAAGCAGAACTTTTCCGAAAGTTATGTTACGGCCGCCACCCACGTCGAATGTTACTAAACTTGACTGTGAAATGAATTGATTTGGCAAGTACAAGGCAGTCCGTCCTGGCCGAGACCATGGCACCAGGACAACTCAGTGCGACCGGTGCGTAGATCAGTGCATAGACGTCAGACCATAAGGGGTCGAGAATCTATGGTTCTCCACACATTTTATGTGGTGTATTTGCCTTGACAACTAGTCACCCCATGTCAAAGAAGTTGTATGATTTTTTCAAAACCCCAACACTATCATCATTCTTAATGATTTGTATTGACAGTCAATCATGCCAGGTGTTCAGGGAACAGATGCACCCATGTACTGCTCACAGCAGATCAACATACCACCAGATCTGCCAGACATTCTCAAACAGTTTACCAAGGCAGCTATCAGAACACAACCTAAGGATGTCCTCCAGTGGTCAGCAGCGTAAGTATATAATTTCCAAGTGAGAAGAAGATATTCATATTCAATTCATACTTCATATACAGATACATGTCTTTTCCATTGATATCGATACACACTACAGTACATGAATCAATAGTTCCACAGCAGTTCTACCATGGAAGATAAATCCCTGCAAACTCAAGTTCTCATTCGATTTTCATAACAGCATTCTCTAACTGAGAATTTCAATGGTATTGTCGTGTTTCAATCTGTACAAAATTTGCAGTTTATTATGCTGAATCACTCTATCATTGACTACAGTTGTGGCGATCATGGAGTGGTTGACCTCATGACTTTCCATCTAAGCCTATGACAGCACTTAGAAGTGTAGATTCCGGTATGAGTTTAAAATGGAATAAAAGTTACAGTCAGCTAGCTCATGATGAAAGCAGCTTTTTCTCACCCCATTTTTTCATAACCATTGAAAGCAGTTGGCCTGTACAAAAGTTCTCTCAGGAAAGTATTACCTCTCAGTTATGACCTATTCACCCCCAATTCCTTGTATGAAGGTCCACAATCACCATTGATAACAATGAATTTGAGCCAAAGCATGGTGGTGAAAGGGTTAAAATAATATCAACATTCGCCAAACACTGTTCCAGTAAAAAGTGCACAAAATGTTTGACTCAACTCCCGTCCTCATTTGTGGCTGGTGTACAGTGGAGTAGTAAACCTACATGTATTTTCAATGTCAATATTGCAGTACTATCACACAGTAATGTAACTAGCTATAGCCCAGGTCTTATTACCAAACCAATGTCTGTATAAATTTCCCAGTGATCATGTACCTGGGTCAATGAGATTTTACATCTCCCAATCATATTTGCAGATACTTCCATGCCTTGGCAACCGGGGAGACGCCGCCTGTCAAAGAAAGGCTAGAGATGCCCACAGCAACCCAGAAAACAGACACAGGCCTGACACCAGGATTACTTGCTGTTCTCAACAGACAGGTAATAGATGTGACACTGCCTTTTAGAACAACTAGCAATGTCCTTGTCGTTACATCTCTCCATCTTCAGCAACAACCGTCAGTTTGTTTAGAGAACAGTGGAAAGAAATATGCTAGAAGTCTAAGACACTCCCCTAAGGTGTCAGGTGTTAGCAAGATTGTAGGAACACAAAGTCCTATATGAATGTCCCATAGCATCCTATGGATCAGTTAGTAATGTGGTAATCCCATAGGATATAGGATTTTTTTTGCAAGGGATGTATTGAAGCCTCAACTTTATGCCATTTCTGAATATGTACTTGTACTTGCCCATTGTCCATTTATTGATACAATCCAATATTACAGCTGGCTGGTCTCATTGTTTAGTTGTTAGTATGCCCCGAGCCATGCTGATGATTCATTAGTGCCGTTCAACATATTCATTGTGATTCCAGCTCTGTGATCACCATTGGTAGCAATTGGTTGTTTTGGGCAAACCCTTGTGGTGACAGGGTTGAAATATCCCACTTCAGCTGTTGTACCACAGTTCATCAGCCTCTATCATTGGGAAAAAATTGGTCTGATCACTATTTTGATTTTTTTTTTCCTCTTGGAAATATTGAATACATTTGTATCAACATCAGGGTGTATATTGTGAACATTTTCATTTGCAAAGTGTACATCTACCTGTTCAATCAGAAATGAAATCCATCCTTGCATCCAGATTTTATGTGAATCACATTACACCGGTTATCCTCGAAACCATACTGCCAATTCTACAGAGGCTCACACCTGTACTTCACAACTATATAGTGCATCTATTGAGTAAAGAGCCACAGAAACATGCTGGAAAAACATTTTGTAGATAATGGAGTAACTTGTGACTTTGTCTAGTATACATTTCCACCACCCAGTGACCAAATTGCAGTTCAGAGATAGAGATATCTTACTTATTTCAGATACACCGTGTTTCTTTTTAGTTCTAAAATCAGGAACAGCATAAATTATACATGAATTTTTCTGTTGACAATAAAATTCAATAGAAATCCTAAGGGGACAGAATTGTTCAAAGTGACAGGGTGCTGTCCTATATTGTATGTTCTGCATTTTTTGTGTGTGTTCCATGTCATACGGCCTATTTGTTAAGATGTATTACACTTTCTGACCCTGTTAGTTCACAAATTCAAAGATATTAATTTCTGTCGGGAAATTTTCCCACCCAGCTTGGTCCCAAAAAGATGATTTCCCAAGGAGAGCTGGAGAAGAAGTGGAAAGACAACTGTTTGCCTCAGGAACAGCTGGATAATTTGCTTTCGGTCGGCAGTTTTGGAAACGAACTCGAGTGGTTGAAATTCTTCGCACTCGCTTGCTCATCACTGTCAGGGGTAAGTGAACAATAATAGTGCATCGATCTCCCCCCCTTCCCAACCCCCCAGTTTGCTATGTGTAGTTCTGACTAAAGGTTGAAAACACAATGGTCAGTCCAAATCATAGTGATATGAGGGTTGTATCACTTTACATCACTTGAGACTGCATCAATTTGACATAATTAATTGTCAATAGGATTTTTACATGTTTATTCACCCTGGAACATATAGGTATATGGATTATTTCCCATCAGAATTTTTTTTCAACTCTTAACAAGGACAGAATTGCTGAGTTTCTATCAATTCCTACAGTACAAATGTTTATGCACACCGGTTAACAGGTTCATCTGCACTGTTCAGATCTCATGGATTTCTGTCTGCCATATTTCTACACAGAACATTACACAGGCAATGAAAGTCATATGTGAAGTTTTAACAAAAGACCCCGAGGGGGGAGCGGCTCGCATCCCGTACCCGCTGTTCCAAGACCTGTACACATACCTGGCACAGATAGACGGCGAGATCTCAGAGGAACAGATACAGAGTGTCTATGAGTATCTCCAGTATCATGTGTAAGTAGTCAAGACATATCATGGCCGATTCGCCAGTCTTTGTAGTCACTGAGGCCATGTGATGGTAATTTTGCAGCCAGGAATGTGCGTTTTGCATAGAGAAATCAGTTGAGATCACTGTACCAGGCACAGGTGAACATACAGTTTTACGCTGTTTCATTTGGTTTAAATATATATGAGTAAAGAACACTCCTGGTATAATTTCAAAAAGAACCCATCAAAATAGATAACAATGATATTTTAGAGTAGGGACAGGGGGATCAATGCTTTGATCATATTGAAAAAGGACAGAATAATCCTAGAGAAGGATGCGTATCAAGACAATTTGGAAACTGAATTAAATTTTTACAAAACATGCAATAAAGGAATGACATGAACAAAATACACCAATAGACCATTCAGGGAAAATAAACAGCAGAATATTTCATAAAATGAATATCATTTTCCAGATTTCTCGTTAGCAAACAGGTGTAAATACATCTGTGACTGCAAACTCATTTTCTTATAGTTTCTTACATGTATATGTATACTATTTATCCAACAAAATATACGCACACAGTCAGTAAGACCCTAAGCACGGAGGTTTTTGAGTCAAAAGATTTTTCCTTGTGTCCTTCACTTCCACAATAGATTCTGACACAAATAATCTTTAAAGGGCCAGTACATCTAGCTGTAACTTTTGTGAATTTTCAATAATTTTTTTTAATGTCAACTTCAGTTTCTTGTTCTACTCCCTTAGCATGTTGAGATACATAGTGTTCAACATGAAACTCAGCATCTAGATGTATAGACTGCATTGTTATTGTTGACAAGTGGACTCTGGTCAGTGCTAGAGTTCAAAATGGTGTCAACAATAACAGTGACTTGTACACATAGAGACGCTATGTTGAAAAGCTAGATAGGTGCTGTGCTTTTAGAGTAGAACAAGAACTTGCCATTGGCATGCAAAACAAAAACTTTGTAAAAAAATCATCAAAAATTGCAGCTACTAACCCTTTAAGGTGAGGACTTTCAAAAAACTTATCATTTTCCTGACTCTATTTTTTTTTATTTTTTCCACAGTGATAACCAGGAAGGTATGGTAATGCCAAGGAACTTCCTCAGCAAAGACTGTCCAAGCCTTGGATCCTAGTCATGTGATACTGACAGCCCTATTTAAATATTTTAAACAATTTTTCTGAGAACTTTCTATTGTCCAAAGGATGTGGAAAATGACAAAAGCACATTTAAATAATATTAACGAGATCTGAAAGGCCAGACATTGGAAAGATTGTTACATACACAATCTTGGAATTTTATCCCAGCCTGTAAAAATTTGATGAGAGTGCGTAATCAGCAAATTTTGTGTGATATTTGAGTGACAGGTTTGGGATCGCAGTCGGTGTAAATATTAATCATATGGCTGGAGTTCAACTGAATGTTTGTAAATAAAAGTATTACAGTTCACTATATCTATGATAGCAAAGAGGGTTTTTCTTCTATATGTTTCATTTTGACTTTGTGTATTGGGTATTTGCAACTGGAGATATTAAAAACAGAATCAATGTAACTGGTTTTTGAGTGTGGCATGAAATCTGCCATTGATGTTGCACAAGTGGAGTCTTTGAGGAGACTTTGCATCTATACTGAGGAAGAAATCATCACCCATCTTCCACTGCCAGGTGTACATAGACTGAAAATGTTAATGGTGGCACTGTTAATCAATCTGGAAAAGCAAATAGCCTATGATCTATTATCACAACATGAACTTTATTTCATCAGGATGAAAGAGACCATATTCAGTTGTGGCAACTCTGTCACCATCCCTCCATTACTATATTTCTGTAACGTTTATAATAAGATCTCTTCACAGAAAGGAGGTCCGTTGCAGGGCAAATTGTCCCCTGCTTCCTTGGCACATAACCCCTATATTCAGGCAATAATATTTTTATTACATGCCTCTTCACACTTAATGCTATATGACATTTAGTTACAATGCAGGGCATTTTCAAACAATTTTACCATCATTCACCAGAATCAAACAGATTTTAACAAAGTTGAAATAGTAGTGCACATATCGATATTTTACATCTAGCATTGAGCGTCTACTTTGACATCAAAAACATAGAAAGGGCTTCACTGGATCAGGTAACCATGGGAACTGTTCAGTACATCGTTCACTGGCCCACTAACATCCCGGATGTTCCTATCAAATCAATGCACTGATTTGCACTCACATAGAGGCATGTAAAAAATATTTATTTTTGGGAATATTTATATGTTCACCATGAAAGGTACATCAGGCAAGTGCAAGTACTGAGGCTAAAAAAAAAAATACTGCAATTATACAGTGTCGCTCAAATCTTACAGAATTGGTACATACCAAAGATCAACAATAAGTGTTATTTCTATCAGTTCAGTGCAGGAAAATTATACATTGATGTTATGACAATTTCTGCACAGTAAAACCAGAAAAACAAGAAATATTTAAATCAGAAAATTAAGAATGACAAAAGTAAATAATGTCTGAAACTTTAGGTACTGAAGGTCAACTTTAACAACATGCATAGCAGAGAATCTTTCTATCATGGATGTACAAAAATAGACATCCATGGTTGCAGCAGATCTGTTAATATGTCACAGTTATAAACAATGACAGGAAATGACCAATTAGCTGTTTCAGTTACTGCTACCACTCCCAAACATAATAGGTACCCTGCATACAAATAGGTTAAAGGTCAAAATCCTCTTATTCAGATGTGTGGGCTGATTCAGTTCACTGCCACCACTTCTGCACACTTGCAGTATTTCCCTTTTTCTTACCTCATTTGCACATTTTTGACACTGATGTGTTCATTTGAACAACGTCACATCTCAACCCCTGCATCTACCTGAACACCAAATACTGAGACGGTAGCTTTGGCGGTATGGGAGCCTTTGTGTATGATGGACATACATCCGCACATACATACCCACAAATATATACAGACATACATACACCACTCAGGGTCATCATATAAGCTCTTTTTGGTATTTATATATAAAACCAAATATGAGCTAAAAATTGTACTGTTCCGATAACATGGTTTTCAAATAAAGGGTAGGTAGGTCAGCAGGGATTTTTCTGTCCAAATAAACGGCTTTTTTGTTTTTAAATACGCATTTTTCAGGGGTTCAGGGCGATCAAACACTGGCCACAACATTTCCAGAAAAATGTATCACACATACAAAAGGAATAAAACTATAAAAGACATCCTTGTTCAAGCAAAAATCAAATGCAAGGTAACGAACACGAGATTTTACAGGTTTTTTCTTCCTTTTTTTTAACTTCTGTGTTCTTGTAGCTCTAAATAGTTTAGGGTCGGCTGGTGAAAAATAAGGGTATATTGTAGGTCGGGCTATCGGAACAGCAAATTTGTTTTTTCTCAGCCTGATCTCTACCGTACGTGTGATTTGGCCCAGTGCACTTCTGATGTGCCTATGTGCATAAATTTGAATAGCAGTAGAAAGATGAGAAATCGCCTAACTTTACAAGTTACAAACGGCTCAGCATGGCTGCATTATCTGCACATGACAGCAAAATAATCACCATTTGTAAAACGCTGGAGACTGAGGTTGATTACATCATTGGCTGACAGCGTATCATCCTATTTCCAGATCATTGCAATCAACAAAGACATTTGTCTGTACCCACTGATAAATTAATACCTTTATGCACATGCCGAAAGACTATCCTTGAAAAATTTTTCGACATTGTTCATGTTGGAAGAGTTTTGAAACTCTTTCACTTTGACCTCAATCACTGATTTTATAACAAGTGAACGACACTTGCTTTATTATAAAAATTCTCTCACAAACACTTGCACACAACAAAAACCTACACAGACTATAGAATAATAATGTGGTAGTTTTGATGAAAGAAAGTTTTATTCAACTGTGATTCACATGCCTATGATATTTCTACAGAGACTGTTCATCACAACTCTAGACAACACAGTTTTGTGCAGACACAACCGAATGGCCAAACAAATTGGATAATGTAATGTTAAGTGACGGTTTATTGTATTGTAATTTTGCTTCTTTTTCACCAGACTCCTTGGATCTGAAGGTAATTTAAATCAAACTGCTGCATTGGCTGTCTTCTTCACTTGTCAGAAAAGGCAATTAACCCATTTACTGCCATGGTTTGGCCCACACCCATTGCTATCAATGGTGATTGTGGACCTCTTCACATTGAACCGGGGTGAACAGAGCATTAGGCTGTTACATGCAAAATATTCACAACCCCTAAATAACACTGTATCCCATGACTGCACGACAACACAACGGGGAAAACAATTCTCACATTAGGTACATTTGTAACCTGGAGGAAACATTGACGTTGCATCTGTAGCTTCTCTGTACCGGTATATCAATCACTCACAGGATGATGAATTACAATATGGCTTATTATTTTGTATTGCCAAAAAAAATGCCCATCTTCATCACAACATCACAGAATATTTCAGACATAAGAAGACATTTTAAACTCTTTTCATGAATTTTCAAAATGATTTGTATTCCTTTAATCATATTTAAAACAAAAGTGTATCTGAAAGACTTTCAAACCACATGGGTACCATCTCAGAACAACACAGTACACATTTTGAGGTCAAGCTACACATTTTTCGACTTTCAGCAATTGATAGTGAAGTACTAGTACAATTAAGGTAGAATGCACCTCGTGGACAGATATTCGGACTCTCCAACTTTTACAATTCTTTTCTGATCTGCCACTTGTGGGGGTTCATTTTGAAGCTCTTGGAGAAAGTAAAACTCTCATCGGCTTAGTTTTTCAAAAATCGAAAATTTTATTTTTTCTCCATAGAGTTAGCACAGGGATGGCGGCCATTTTGAATTTCAAATATCGGTAAATCTCTGGTAATTTGTTTCTCTACTACTAAAATTGCATGGTGACCCCTGATTTTTATTCTTAATTTTGAAAGAGAATGATTGTAACATTCACTGAGGAAAGTTTGAGCACAAGTTTAAGTCTTTCACTTTTGAGGCACATATCACCTGAAAGATGTTGTTGTTGATAAAATGAATTCTAGTTTGGACTAATTTTCAGTTGTCAACGATGGCACCGGGCATTATACACACACACACAGAGGTTGTGTTGGTAGGTTGAATGCTCCAGGCACATCAGCACTGATGTGAGAGTACAAGTAGTTTCATTTTACAACCATAACAAAAGTATTGAAAAGTTAGCTAATGAGCTCTCAGAGAACCCTGACAATTGCCGTGTACATTTAGCTTTCATTTATCAAATATGTGAGATCATTGTCACTCAACTTTCCTAGAGCTTGATGATTTCAAACAAATTTCCCGAGATTGAACACAGGTCACATCTACATGTACTTAAATCATTATGGAATGTTTCTTGTGAAGCCACAGCAGCAGTGAAATTATGAACAATCGCTGGAAAAAAATAAGTGCCTTTGTCTGTATTTACGAACTACAGAAATTTACTGAACCTTTTATGGAAAACATGGTTCTGTGCAGTAAAAAAGCTACATGCATTACACTTGCCGTGAGAAATTAACTAAGATTCGAAATTAACTAAGATTCCTTTTGAATCAAATCAGCTTTACTTGGAAATCATAGACTCACTTTAAAAAGACGTTTTAATGTGACTTAAAACACAAACTTTTATACGCTACTTTTGACTCACAGTACAGTTCAAGACAAGCACTATTTCAGTGATAAAAATGTTGGTGACATCAACAACAAAATCAGTTGATCATCGAATACAAGTATTAAATTACTTTTAGTGGGGAATTCTCCTACATGATTGGCTATTCTCCTGTGCCTGAGTGTTCAGAAGCATGGTGATTGGTTAAAAAGGTAATTTAAGTAGGCAAAGTCAAGATGGACGATTCTGATTGGTTTAAAAAAGATATCAAAAGTACAGGTATGCAAAATTAAGAAGGATAGTAATTCTCTTGTTAGCAAAGATGTGTAAGTAACAGAGTTTTTCTGTGATCCAAAACAGTATCCTAGACATGTCATGTGTGACGTATTATCCAACTTATTCCATCTCAACAGTTACAATGTCACCCTCACACCAACTAGCAGAGAGTAAAAAGCTATTAGCCTTGAGGCCCAGGGTGCAGTGATAAAGTGATCATACTTGCGCGTGACACCATTCAGTAAAGAATGGCAAAATTGAAATCTAAATTTTTCTCATCAACATTTTGGTTTTTATATGTAGCCCTAATGAGCTGCAAAACATTAATTTTTCTTGTCATAATTTTCCTATTGACATTGAAATATATCTTGGTCTTCCATCCTCCTCCCCTGAAACACCCCCACCCTTATAAGTATGGTAAGTCAGTCCACTGTACCGAAAATAAGAGGCTTGAACCAGGGCACACTTGTGAAGAGGAGGTGTGGAGGTGAGAAGAGGATTACATCAAAAGTGAAAAACATAATACTGCAGATAATAATCATATTTCCACTCAGCCTGGTGTAAATATGTGACATGTCTGATTATGATCACCTGCATTGACACAAGCAGATCTACCAGTCTGGGTAGACACATGTACCTAGTACACGTATGGTACAATGCGATATTTGACCAGACTGCAGTAATGGTCCCAGTCTTGTCCGTATTTCTTCTTACACTCATGGCTATCTCGCCACTCCCGATGAATGAGCAGGACGATAAAATACAGCGGATAAAACCAGGGTAATATGCTGTTGAAACCTGTCAACACAAATACAATGGATGGGAGACATGATTATCATATTCTCTTCACATTTCAAACTACAGGATTCATCGTGACCACACTGAACACTTCAAACAAATAAAACCACAACTGTGATGTATGACAGGTGGACGTGTTCATTATTATGTAAAGCAAATACATGTATATATAATTTGCTCAGTATAGTATACTACATGTACATTTTCATCACCTAAGAAGACACAGTGGTAATACACAAATCAAGGGAAGATTTACATGTAAAGGCCAAAGCATTACACAGGCTACTTCGAATACATGTACATGTAGGCCTAAACTCTGTCATTTAATGGGTGTTTGTAACAAACAAGTCACATTACATTTCATAAAATCATGTCCTATAACAACAGCAGACTGAATGTTCTCCAAGGCTTCGAATACATAGGAATGGCAACGTACATAACAATGTATAATTTGCAAATTCCTTTATCATTAAAATGTGTTCTTTTGTATGTTTATTAACATATGAATAGTTTGATCTAAAAAACAGCGGGATAGCTAAGCCCTAAAAATCCTGATCTGGAGAATCCTGAACATTGCTAACATGTTAATAGTACATCATGCATACTGAGTATCAATGGCCCATGGTTGGGTCATTGACTGCCGAGGGTAGAATGCGCCTTGGGTACAAATTCTGACTCTTAAACTTTTTTTTATAATTCTTTTCTGATCTACCACTTGTGGGGGCTCATTTGAAAGCTTTTGATGTAAGAAAAATTTGCACCACCTTAGTTTTTCAATAATCAAAAATTGTATTTCTCTTCATAGAGTTAACACAGGGATTGAATTTCAATATTAGTAAATCTTGGGTAATTTGTTTCTCTCGTACCAAAATTGCATGGTGACCCTGATTTTTATTCTCGATTTTGGAGAGTGATTGAAAGTTTCTTTGAGGATAGTTTGAGCAAAGTTTAAGTCTTTCACTTTCGAGCCTCATACTCATTATACAATATCAACTGTAATTAACCTGTACACAATGATGCCTTTACTTACCACATGGCAAGGACCACGATATTGCCATAAGAATATCACCTAGGTAGTTGGGATGACGAACCATGCCCCACCAACCACTGACTAAAAGACGACTTCCAGCTTGTGTTGGAATACTCTTCAAGTCTACCAAGTAACAAAGTACATGTAAATCAGGTGCACGCCAGTCGATGAATGCATTAATAAGTTGCATATAATTTCTGCTGATGTGCAGCGTGCTCGGAAGGTTATATCTGATTGGTTGATTGTCATTATTCACAGCAACATAGGGCGTCTGTTTGTATTATTCAATTATAACTGTAAGATTCAGACAACCAATTGGATGACAGCTTCCGAGATGCTGCACATTAGATCTGCGAGAAAATGTATGCCTGATATGATATGTATGTTTCAATAATAATCTTTTACCTAGACCTTGAGAAGAACACAACACCTGCTACATTCCTCTATGGACTGAGCAATTCCTTCAAGACAAATTGTTGTACATTTGTTATTGTGTGACTTTTTTTTTTGCATGTTCTATTATCATCATCATCATCATGGCTTCACAATTGCCCTTACAAAGTACTAACTACCGGACGGGTATGTACTGACACTGGTAGGTTAAAAGAAGTCTCAGCTATAGATTCTTGGATAAGAACTCATATATCACACAGAAACAATTAAGAAAATACAATTTTCTGTGTATTTTTGATCTGCTTACCTTCTTACCCTTCAACATTTTTTGTGGATACAAAACAAAGAATTTAAAGGTATACTGTCACCTGGTTTCAATTTTGCTACAGTTACATGGAAAGAGAAAATCTAACCAAGAACAGCGCCCTCGCATGGGCATTTCAAATAAAAAGGAATGCCCCTTTGACCATATATGGGCATATTTAGATTACAGGTGACTGTATACCTTTAATTACTCTGGCAGTATATTTGCCTGATGAGCAGAATATGTACATACGTTTCAATGCAGGATCATTAGGGTTTCTTCTGAAGGCATCTTTCTGAGAGTTGGATCCTCTGAAGATCATAAATCCAGCCACTGTCACAGAAAATAAAGAGACTTAGTTATACACAAGGCAACACAAACACATTACATTGAGAAGTATGATGCAAAAACCTGGGTTAGTTTTCATTCGTCTGTCACTGTGTGTTCTTAAAACCCATTTTTTTAACACAACAAGGGTTCTTCTTGAATGTCTATCTCATTGTGGCCTCTTGACTCTAGCCGTGGGAATTGACCAAAGTCTGTCAGTATTTGACTGGTCAAAATTACATACGATATTCATAGCACCAAAGGAAAGGAGAGTACGAGCATCAGGAACACGTTTCTTAAGAAAAAAATCACAAACTTCAAATTTGTAAATACTCATAAATATTTTCATCTGAACTAGCCTGCAAATGACAAAAATCTCCATATCACACAGTAGGATACATAATACAACCCCTGCATACATTTTCAGGATTTTCCCTTTTTCTTACCTCATTTGTATATTTTTGACACTGACATGTTCATTTGAACAAATTCACATCTCAATCCCTGCGACTACATGAACCTGTACACCAAATACTAAGACGGTAGATGCGGTAGTTTTTGAGTTTTTGATGTGGATGGGCATACATTCCCACATACTAACAAACATACACATACATATGCATACATACATACATACATACATACATACATACATACATACATACATACATACATACATACATACATACATACATACATACATACATACAGACACACAGACGCCACCGACTCACCATATCAGATCTTTTTTGTATTTATACATGTACCAAATATGAGCTAAAAAGTGGAAAGCTGATATAACGTATCAGTACTGTGGTACTTACGTTTGAGGCCAATGATGGCTGCAACGGCCAAGTTGGACAAGTGTACTGGATGGTCAACCAAGTACCGTGCCTGTAGACTGTATGTGAATGGAACCCAGGCAAGATCACCAAAGACTAACATGAAACCGAAACCATCGTGAACTATATCCATTGTTGTCAGGATTGATTTCTATGGTATGAAAAAAGAAAAAGTAACCAGTTTGGTTGGACTAGTCAACAAACAGTCCACACGTATGCACATGCACACATTACAAACTTCTCATCGCTAACTACGTTTCACAACAAAGGATATGGGTTAAGGTTTCTCAAACCATACTTTACTGCTAAATATGAGACGGTGATTCTGGCTGTCATATTCTCTGATAAGCTATATGATCATCTTAGCCAATCATTTAATTCATTTCATGAATATAAGGCTTCATGTCAGTGATGTGTAACAAGTCACGTGATTGGTTAATATGCAAGGGACGTATGCTAATGCCCCAGATCTAAATGCAATTGCTGGAAGATGTGTCACATTTGCTGTCATGAGATGCAATTGAGCATGTGCATTCTGTACCAAAGTCACCTACTTCCGTAAAATGAGATCCTTAAGTTAGGATATGCCTCAGTACAGATACTTGGATTCTCAAATTTTCCCAGTACTTATCTGGTCTACCACTGGTGGGGGCTCATTTCAAAGCGGTAAGAATAGGAAAATTTTACGACAAAAATAAAAATTTTAATCTCTAAATGGTTGAAGGTTTCGTTAAGGAAAGTTTGGGCAAAATTTACAGTCTTTCATTTCTAGGCATATACCAGTACTGCCTTAAAGGGACAAAGTTGGCCATTTTTCATGAATTTTGTAATATGAGATACTACTTATATTGTTTGACATGTTGAAAGATATTGAATGAATGGGTGACCATGCATATATTCGACCCCTGTTTTAGAGACGATACATGAAACCATTGCGAAAATGAATTAATAGTCATGACCATTAATTCATTTTCGCGATGGTTTCATTTAATTTGTCTAAAACCGGGATTGAATATATGCATGGTCACCCATTCATTCAGTATCTTTCAACATGTCAAACAATATAAGTAGTATCTCACATCAAACAAATTCATAAAAAATGGCTGACCTTGTCCCTTTAAGGTAGAACGCACCTCCGGGACAGCATTCGGATTCTCAAACTTTTACAATTCTTTTCTGATATACCACATGTGGGGGTTCATTTTAAAGCTCTTGGTAAAAGAAAACTTTTAGCTTAGTTATTCGAAATTCGAAAATTTTTATTTTTCTCCATAGAGTTAACACAGGGATGGCGGCCATTTGGAATTTCAAATATTGGTAAATCTTGGGTAATTTGTTTTTCTAGTACCAAAATTTGCACGGTGACCCCCTATTTTTATTCTGGATTTTGCAAGAGAATGTTTGAAAGATTCCTTGAGGAAAGTTACAGAAAAAGTTTAAGTCTTTCACTTTTGAGGTGTATAGTACCTTAACACTTATCTCTCTCTAGGTATCATTCTTTAACAGACATTTTTTTCTGACAGCACTCCCGATATATCAACCTACTTACTTCATGCCACAATGCATCCACCACGTACACCGCCTGAAAAAAGCACACCAACAAAATGGCTGCTGTAGGCTGCTCCCCTCTTTCATATATTTTTAAAACCATTCCAAAATTCAGTAAAGCCTGTAAAACCAAAACATACCATACACATGTCAAAAAGTCTTTTTGTACATGTCAAAGAGAGTTCAATCCTCAAGGATAAAGATAAAGAATACTTTTATATCCACTGAGTCTTGTAAAATAAACTCTGAAGTTACGATTTACAGAGTCTATACACTGAATGAATGTCATGTAAAATCCAAGAGCTTTTTCAGCAATTTTTGAGAACTTGTTTGTTTGAGGTCCAAAATACCATTTCCAAGCCAGCTGAGTTTTATAATATATCACTTTCATAATTATATAATTTAATTGATAATTTGATATCACTTGTATGATATCAAGACTGACGAGTTCATGATTTTTGAAACTTGTTGGCAGCTTATCAATTTTTCACTACTTTCCAGAACTCGATTTCATTTCTGAGGACTTTTCAGACTTTAGGCTTTCAAATTCACGGACTTTCAAGAAGTGCAGGACCCTGCATTTATTTGGACATTACATTGATTCATATTGCATACCTAGGACAGGAGAACAATGTATCTGCACCTCAGACCATTTTTATCTCAGATATGCAGCTTTACACTATTTGTTGAATATCAAATAATGACTCCAAATAATCGTTTGTGACAGATACTGTGCCTTAAAGGTAATGCTACTTGGATGAAAATGAGTTTATCATTTATTTAATATTTTCTGTGACATGATAAGATGAAGCCCGACTCACCCATCCAATCAGACCAGGTCGGAGTTCACAGAAATACTTGAGATCAAACTTTCCAATTCTTGGATTGAGTTCGTGACCCATAAAGAAATCATAAACAAAATATCCTGTGGAAATGACAAGTGGTATATTAACCCTTGTAACATTGATGATACTGCTAACTTCTGAGAATAATTACGCAGCAAACAAACATCACGCACTCCCTGAGGGTACTTCAAATATTTTTCGCACAGAGGTGTGCCACCCAAGTTGAAAATATCTACTCATGAATATTCCAAAAATATTACCCATTGCTAGGGATTTTCTTGACAAAGTGGGGGAACTCTGACCTTATTCTACCATTCTATTCATTGTTTTCTCTGGTATAGTTGGACCTCTACACACGGAGATCAGAGAGTGTTTGTAATTAGACATCTGTATCCTGAATGACTGCACTAAATCTGATGACATTTGCTGCAGATGATGATTATGCAAAGATTTACCAGTCAAGAAAGGCATTCAGTAGAATCAATAGCTAATTATAGGAAGTCTCTTCTATAATGAACTTGGAGCATTTTTGCAGACTAGTTGAATTTTGAAATTTCAAGAGCCAATACGTGACATACCTAACTCTTTCTAACTTGGAAAAAATAAACATAACCCGATGCCATTCATACTTATGTCTACTTGTTTACAATTCTATAAAATTTTGACACTAGGTTTTTGGTACCCTCATTTCTTTTTTCTGTGCATCATATCTACTTCAATTTACATATTACTTCCACTGGAAAATTCCCAATTACCATTGGGGACTATGTTACTGTTAGTGACTTGTTGAAGAAATTGTGTGAGAAATACCTGAGTTTCCTCTAGGAGCGATGGCTGACGGTGGTCCCATGGCGGCCTTGATGTAGAGATACAGACTCAGCAAATAGGAGAATATGATAGCGGTTGTTGCAAGCTGCAGGTACTTATCATACAGTACATGAAGGGGATAATCGTAGTACACACCAAGGCCAAACATGGCAAAGCTAACAATCACCACATAAAATGCTGTAAATTGGAAAACAGGAGGGAATGGTTATGCACCTGATAACTGAAGACAAGTTTGGCTATAGGCTTAAGGTGGTATGCGCCTCTGGGACAGATATTCGGACTCTCAAACTTGTACAATTCTTTTCTGGTCAACCACTTATGGGGGTTCATTGTGAAGCTCTTGGTGTAAGAAAACTTTTCATTGGCTTAGTTTTTCGAAATTAACAAATTTTATTTTTCCCAAAGAGTTAACACAGGGACGGCGGCCATATTGAATTTCAAATATCAGCAAATTTTGTGAAAATTGTTACTCTAGAACCAAAGTTTGCCTGGTGACCCCAGATTTTTATTTTTTATTTCAAAAGAGCATGACTGAAAGATTACTTGGGGAAGTTTAAGCAAAAGTTTATGTCTTCCACTTTCTAGGCGCATACTACCTTAATGACAAGGCCAACATTGCATACATGTACTTAATTTTTAGGGGTCCAGCTGCTTCAGAAAACTCTCAGAAGGCCCATTTGAAAAATCAAAGCATTTCATAATGAAGATTGGACCCACTGTTCTTCAGGTGTGCCACAATTTTGTATGAGCTTTCTGTATTCATATTTAGAGTGTTGATACGGTAGCAATTCAATTCTCTTTTCTCGTTTTTTTCTCTCCTTCTCCACACTAGTATGGTACCTCTTGAACACTAGTACACTATTGTCAAAAACATATCTGTGCAACGAGAGAATTGTTGTGCCTGGAAAGAAAGAAATGAATCCAATCTTCAGAATACAAATCTAGCATCTCTGATCATAACCCTTCAGACCTGTACCCTGCCAGACCTGTCACTTCCCAATGTGCCACTTAAGTCAGTAAAAAGAAGTATGAGTCAAAACCTATTTTCATCTACTTCACATGGTGTGTCATACCGGCTTTTGTCAGTAAACTCATGGTCCAAGGGTCTATGCCCTTAGAAAGTCCTAAAACCTACATTAAAATGCAGCATATTGGAGGTGCTGCATCTCACTGGTGTTAACCAACTCACCTGACAGTGACAGATGAACTTGGCAAAATCATAGACAGTAGAGGGGGGAAGAGTCTTCCCCCCCCCCTACTGTCTATGGCAAAATAAGGGTTAAATGTATATTGACTTGAAATATCAATATTCTCTACAACTACCACATAAATAGGAACTACAAAAACAACAGTGTATTATGCTCACAGCCAATTTTGGTATTACAGACATCATACAGGAGCATCATGGGCCAGTGGCTAGAGCAGTGGACTCACGATCAAAGGATGGTGAGTTCGAGCCCCGCATGGCTGTGGTGTTGTGTCCTTGGGCAAGGCACTTTATTCCTCGTTGCTCTTCTCCCCACCCAGGAGTGATGGGTACCTGGTAGGACAGAGGTTGTTATGTGTGCGTTTAGCTCTGCTGCACTTATTGGCTGCACATGTGAGCTGTTGTCTGCTCCCCAGGGAGTTGAGTGGTATCATATTAGGTCCAGTGACCAGGGGTAATAGTAATTGTAAAGCGCCTTGATCACATCTACTTGTGGATATGTGCGCTATATAAGAACCAAATATTATTATTATTATTATTATTATACATATAAATCATGGATAAATCTGGAGCAATTTTAACATGGCTTACCATTTATCTTATAAATCAACCTTGTTCCATTCCTAAGCACCACACCTTCAGTTTCCTTGGAGAGAAAAAAAAAATTTAATTGTTGAATTTTCATAATTTTATTAAATTGGAGGTTTAGTGTGGTAACTTAAAAATGAAAGTATTTCATTGTATAAGCTGCTCTTTGGGGTACTACAATTTCAGTAAATTTTTAAAGTCGGTTGCAACACTTTACTCATCTTCCATTTTGTGAAGTAGTGGAAATACAGAATTTAATGTGAACGTGGATAGTATTGTCTGGCTGACATTGTAACCTGGCTATACTACTGTGTCTGTAATATTTGATGACATAAAAACAATTGCATCGTGCTGTTTACAGCAGGAAAGAAGGATTTGCCACTGAGATACATTATATTTTACAAACACTTCCGAAAGTAAAATTAACTCTCCTTACCGTTCCAATGGGTGCCAAGTACAGAAGTGTCTGGAAAAGCATCCATCCTATAAATATCAGGACGGCATCTCTGTCGAGGAAGTCACTAAGGTCAAAGGTCACCTTAGGCAGGTCAAACATGGAGCAGCTTTCCGGTTGGCAGGCAAAGTACAAGTAATAGACAGTAAGTGGGAGAGACACTAGCATCAACACGGAACCTAGAAAATATGAATCAGATAAAAGACTTATGCCATGTTTATACAGTTGATATTTTCAAAATTCACAACAAGATCTAGACCACTTGCACAGATTGGCTGGATAACATGTAAAATAAAATGGCACCTATCAGAAATAGTTTGAAATTCTAGTTTATCAATTTCAACCTACAAGTTTTTCATACTGTAACATGCTTCATCTTAAATAAGCCATTGGTATTAATCAAAACCACTTTCATTGTCACAAATGTTGCGAGACTTTACACATTGCTTAATAAAAAGAAATTAAATATGATTGCAAAATAAATTTTCACTGTCACAATGATCATTTAGAGAATATCACAGTTCATCTAACATCTTTATCCATTCAACAGTTGACAGGGAAATTTTTCTTTGCTCGACAGCTGGGAGGGAATTTTTACAAAATAAAAGAATCTTCAAAATTCATGGCAACATGTATAGGGATGACACTGCAATTCAAGAAAATGTAAGCAGTGAATTTTCTTAAGGGCTGTATCTGTGTGCTGTCCCCATTTTAGAGTTTGCTTATTAACATTAGCTATATGCACTGCATTGCATTTTCAAAACAATGTACTTGTATTAACTACAAAATTTGGGGGAAATAGCCAAAGTGTGCAAGTTATTTCTTAGAGTAAATTTGCGAAAATATTATCTTTAGTTACAGCTGTTTTCCCTTTAATAAAACTAAATGAATGTCTTACCAATAGGTCCCATGAATTCAAACTCTGTTGTCCTCGGAATTTTTCCATCTTTCTCCTCTCCTGCCATGTTGCTGATATGTGCAAGAAACAAAAACGTGATTCACAGACATGAATGAAGCTGCCCATTATACAGAGCTTTTTCAACAATAGTTAATTTGTGCTTGATTTACTGGGTGGATATAGCTGTTACAACATTTGCTTGAAGACAGAGTATTTTGGGTTTTTTTAATATAATGTAAAACATCTTCAAAACTGTACTTGCCCAGTCTTTTCTTGTATTTTTCTATTCATGAATGAATTATTAGAGTTTTACTGCCCAACGTACATTAGAAACTCTATGCATTTTCTGTTGTTTTTGTTCCATTTGATAATTAACAGTTTCTCATTGTTCCAAATCATGTAGACAGTACTGTCATCACGTTTCTCGACACAACAGGTGCGTGCTTAATGTACAATGCTTTGACAACTGAATGCTTCTCCAGGTAAGGCTTGTTCTTTATATTTCAGTACACTTTCTGGGGACGAAGAAAAAGGATCTGTTTCAGAGAACAAAAAAAAGAATGAAAATAACACCGAAAGTTACAGCTATAGTCCCTCATACTTCAATGGTCCTATCTACGGTATCTCACCATTATCTCTCATGGTCAGAACAGCACAAATTCAAAGTTTGTTGGTGTTCAGTGTATTAAGCCAAAGTACGGATGTGTGTTCCTAATTTAGCTTCCATCACAGCATGACAACAAGACCTGTTAGTGCAGGGCTTACATGCATTGTACATTGAATCTCCAAAATTTGTGTCCACCAATTGCATCAAGGGATTTTTGTACAACATGGTGTATTTCAGTTAAATTTGTTGATAATTCAAAAGCTGTAAAATAAAAAGTATATCCCACTGTCTATTATCGGTAGATTATATATTAATTATTAAAGGCAACATCAGGTGTGGAATCTGTGGATGTAATATTACAGTGTGGCTGGTGTGTTAAATTAATACATTTTCTGTCCTTTGGCGGAAAGTTAAAGCAAACACAAATGTATCTATTTTTCAATCAATATGAAGGCCATTTGAGAACAAAGTTCATTGAGTTTGTATCCTTTTTCCCCAGTCTAAAGACAACCACGCTGTCTTTGAAGTTTACTGTTGTTAAAAAGTAACCCCAAAGCACCTTGTATTGTCAATTGTTACGATGTACTCGAGTACGGAGTAGGTGTGGGGATCGAGGGACCTGGGCAAGAGACTGAAGTTAAATTATACTTCTACCACGGCCCATCCACACTTTATTTCACACACAAGTACTTGAACACTCTTCAGACTAAAACAACCAGCTCGGTAGTGCTGCATGTTGGGGCGTGGATAGACCACAAAACCTCCATAGCCTATAAGTTCAACAGCGTAATATTCCATTCTTTCAAACGGACAGTTCATTCGATGCTGGCATATTGCAAAGCAGGCAGTGTCTCAATCAAGCTTACACTAAACTAGTAAAATAAAGAAGGGACCCTCTTCCCACTGTACTCGAGGGCCCCGAATTGGCTGAATCATGGATGTACGTCTATTTGGTTCGTCTATTTTGTACATCCATGGCCGAATGGCAACTGATCAATTGGTAAAATGTTGTTGGTGATTGTGTGCTGGCGCTCGATTGTGAAGGCCCATTGATGCAGCCTCGTCTGGAAAGGCGTAAACAGTTACCTTTCAGGCGCTTTCACCTCCTTTGCAATCGACAGAATATCTTAAAAAACCTTACCCTATCACGTCTCGTCTGCAACAACACTAGTTACCAGCCCAGCCGGTGGAGTTCAGTCGACACAGCACAGTACGAGTGTCACCCAGCTGAGGTTACGTATGTTAACCATGGGTCAAAGTTCATATCAAACCCTCGTACGATTCAGCTATGACGCTAAATTATTAGTTTCCCAAATTTGAACCTTGAAAATTTATCCCTATTCTCCTCGGATGAAACTGCAGAAAACACAAAAAATAGCAATCGAAATATTCTTTTAATCAATTTTTCGACTGTTGCACCACAAATTTTTTGTCGTTATCCGTTATGTCGCGACTTAGCCCATTGACAACTGCAGCTTATTAACGGGAAACGTAAGATTGCCACCGTATAGCTAATTAGGTAGTAATTTCATGTTTTGCCGTTGAGGGCGTTACACCGTGCGGGCAAAGTCCAACTGATGCGTGGGGTCTTCAAACACTGTGCACCTGCACTCACCTGGGTTCTCATTTGGCATTTGGATCATAATCTATACAGTTTATTCAGTGTTCAAAGAACATGAGAGCCGAACCATCAAGAAGCACATCTGTGATGAAACCTACATGTATAAAACGCGACAGTTTCTAGACTTTTTTCAGTTGAAGAAACGTGCCTTGCTTGAACAAAGTTTGCTTTCATGCTTTCAAGTGAGTTCGTGTGAACTTAATTTGTACGATAAATGAAACGACAATAGCCTTGATCATGAGGTATAATTGGCCTTGTTGACATTCAAATTTTTACGATTATGTTTTGATCATCGGCTTGTATAGACACAAAATGAAGCTATGGAGCAAATAAGATTTTCACCGTCGTGGAAAGATATTATAATAGATGAATTAGCTTAGGCTTACGCAAAATAACCAGATATGAACTGAAAATGCTCACGTGTTTCATTATATATTGCATTTATGTGCAAGTTTGAACCTTTGCTACATGCTTTGCTACATTTAAAGTGTTATGATCAACACAATGAATTTCACCACAGATCAATTCTAAAGGTCATTAAGTATTCAAATATGTAATTAGCTGAAATAAAAATAATTAATTTCTTTGAGTACTGTCATTGTATCACAATATAGCATGTGTAATTACCTTTGGTCAAGTCCTTCAAGCTCTATATGCCAAACCGTGAAAGCTTGTTAGCTATTTATGCAAATTATGAATTAGCTGACATGAAAATGCAAAATGACTTTCAATACTGTTATAACCTGGTATAATGATCAATGTACACAGCATGTTTCGCCAAATTTTATCAAGTAAATGCCAGTATATATCCCTAATTTGGAAGGTTCATTAAATATGCATATTGGGAATTGGCTGAAAAAAATGTCAAATGACTTTCAATAATCTTGTATCATAGTATCTTTAATGTACATAGCAAGTTTTGCCAACTTTGGTCAAGTCAAAACAGATAAATATCGCTAATAAATGCGGGATATCGGACCGCAGGCGGGCGAAGATTGCATTATAAGCGCGCCAACCCAAACTCACTGCATGGACATCACATTTACGAAATCGAAGTCCAAAGTCAACTACGTCATTGTTAGAATAAGAGAGGTTTTCCATCACACGGGAGCATACCACCACAAATTTTGCACAGATGGCGTTGCACTGGCATTGAAAAAGGGTGCATGGGAGCATGGGAACGCGGGCAGTTTCCCTCGCTATGGGTAGGAAATGCATTGAGCAAGACACACTTCCGGGTTCGCAAAAAAACGAGGATCCATTTACGGGCGCTCAAATATAACTATTTGCTGTGATACATAGCAGAGGCGTATATGTTTGTGATGCTGAGAATAACATCAGTAAATAAATGACGGGTTTTAAAAGTTGACGTTTTTTGCGATGAAACAGACTTCTGAAGGTAGCTCGCTTGGGAACACGTCATCCCGGCCGCTGTCCGCTTTGACCCAAGTAATTCACACCACAGGCGTTCTGTTTTCTGGGTAGTTTTTATAAGTGTAGTTCTACGTTTCGACGTTCTCTTCCGTAGGCTACGGAAGAGAACGTCGAAACGTAGAACTACACTTATAAAAACTACCCAGAAAACAGCACGCCTGTGATTCACACTGGTTTTGGTCGGCCCCAGGTACCCAAGTCACTTCGACCCCGTCACACTTTTGCCTACATGTCCACGGAGACGATTCAACATGTTCCACAACAAAGCCAAGACAAAAATTGAAAATATCAATAAAATGGCTTCACAAAGGCTGAAATACACGATACTCGATGAAGTATGAAGTTTATGAAATGAAATCAAAATTGACAACACAAGTGTTTGTCTCGGGTAATACCACTCGAAGTTGACTACAGACTGTTTTTTCCATACAGTGCAGTATTTGTCAGTGACAAATTAATCTTTGCAATACATTTTTTTTGCGATGAGCTGGAATTTGATTAATATCGAGTTAATGTACATAATATTCCGTTATTTACTGGGACACGTTTATTTTCTCGATCCGCTATCTGCGGACTACGTGCTGAAGTACATTGACTGTTCATGTCAACGATCGTTTCTCCCTCTGCAGAGTTTCTGTATCCCGTTCAACAACGCTGTACCTCGATCACACGATAGTGACGCTATGTAGCTGTGCAGTATTGAAACTTATCATAAATGGCCACCTCGTCTAACAGTAACACGTATTGTCGGGATTATCGTACGGAAAAAAGACTGCAAAAGTAAGACTTATGAATCTTCATCAGAATTGAACACATCATGATTGTACACGAGTATCAACCGTGAATGCACGTTGAGCTCGGCAGTTACACAAGCATGGTACGCTACATGCATGCATAGCCCTACCGAGTATGGCGACAGTGTCCGGCTTTGGCTACGCCGGGGGCTACGCCGCCTACCGGAGGTGGGAGCGGCGTAGCCAAAGCCGGACACTCTCGCCATACTCGTAGGGCTAGCTACATGCACTGCCGCGATGCCGATCGTATGCATTCCAAGGCCTATCCCAGAATTAGTTTCACAAACAACCTCAAAGGAGAGCAAACATACTTCTATGGACAATGACGAATACGTTTCTTGGCGAAGCAAAATCAAAACAGTGCAGAAGTACATGAAGTAGGTCATGGCCTTGGACTCTGTGCACGAACCTGATTGGACACTTCAATACCTTTGACCCAAAGTTATTATCCATCAGCACTTCCATGCCATGAGGCTAGGTAGAGAACGTATTAGCCCTGCGTACGATGCTGTGTGTTCCGCTAGTACAGCTAATAGCCCCGCTCACCACAGCCCTGCAAAGACCCGTACGTAGAGTTGGTGACTTCAAATCCATTTTGGACTTGACGTAAAAAGCCAATTACTGCCGAAATTCAGCGTTCTTGGGCCCAAGTCGTATCCCTGCCTACCTCAGCTACTCGATCGCTTCCAAAAATGCCAGTCTTTTATTCTTTTTTCGTAAATAACCGTCGATGTCGGCAACTCTCTCGCTAGCCCTGCGTACGTACGCAGTGTACGCTGTGTGTTAGGAACGCACACAGGGAATGCACAGCGTACACTGCGTACGTACTCATACGCGGCGTAACAGAAAAATTAAAACTTTCATAACTTCATTAATATCCAAGCCACGCCCACCAAAACCTTTTCAGTTCTAGCCATTTGAATTCTGAAGATGTCTACCAAATTTGACTGAAATACGTTCAGCCGTTTTTGAGAAAATGGACCAACAGACAGACAGACAGACAGACAGACAGACAGACAGACAGACACACAGACAGACAGACAGACAGACAGACAGACAGACATCGCTGCGACATATGCTCACGTGTTCACACGTGAGCAAAAACTTAAACGTGTCCGAAGTTACGGTAACATGGCTCGAAAAAAATAGGGTATGCAGGTCTCAGGATCTCTTTTCTTTTTTTGTTGGCTGAGACCCATAAAATACGGTAAATTTTAGAGATTTTATTGGATTTTTGACAGTGTGAAAATGTTTAGGGTCGGCAGGTTTTTATGAGGGTAGGTCGGGTAACGGAAACGCACATATTTTTACACCAACGTCTGAATGATTGCTCAGTGTTTTAAACTTGATAATTAAAGAGAACATTGGCTTTGAGTTTCCCCGATGAACATTTGAGCAAAAAATTAACGTTTCCAGTTTCCTAGGATTCGTGAGCCGCATAAAAGAATTGACGTACCACACAGAATAGGCGAAGCTTTTATTATACCAGTACTGTTGTTATTGTTGTTGTTGTTGTTGTTGTTGTTGTTGTTGTTGTTGTTGTTGTTGTTGTTGTTGTTGTTGTGGCTGTATCGTTGCTGTTTATACTATTGAATTATTTCAAGTCTTTCTGTATTTTGTTTTCAAAAGCAGACAGGTTGTCCTTAAGAATTTTCGCTCACCACATATTTTTTTTTTTCAAATTTTAATTGATCACATCCTAGACCTAATTTTATGATTTCAATCTGACGTTGGAAAGAGGCTGAGGTATATCAAAATCCATGCCAAATTCTAACTTGCACATACATAACAGATTCCCCATGATAGTGATAAACGACGCTGACGCCACAGCCCTGGCGCTAACGTGTGGGTATAAACAGTATGTGAGAATAAGGATGAAAAGGATTGAGAGAATGAGAAAGAGAGGAATCGACGTTGAAGATCTCTTGACGACCTGAAGACCATGCAAGACCAGACAACTGCTCGGCACTCCCCTCTTCCGCAATTTAGACATTTTGGTTCCGGCTACCCCCGCACTATTTGTCAACTAGGGGATTTTCATCTAGGCAGTAGTTAGAAATTAAGTGCTCAAAGTGGCTATTTTATTAAATTTTCACATTCCGATTTGCATCAAAATTCCCAGTGTTCGTCACGGTGTCGGTCTATTCGGACGTCAGCATGATTCTTTGTAGGTACCTCTCAGCTCAGTCTTAGCCAAGCGACATAGCTGTAGCAGATTAGTGAAGTTTCCCCAATGTATTCCACACTCAACACCCCGTCCCCCGCGCGTGACACTAGGATTCATCATTGACCTGACAAATACGCAGCCATTATTGGTTGATGGTGTAAATCCAGAAGGTACGTACTGTCACTGAAAAGAGGATATTGGGACAAAATACCGATAAAAATGTACACAAGAGAAATGTTGTATGATCTGACATGTTCAAAGTTCAGTTTATTTCGGTACCACAGGGCCTCGGCCCATCGTACACATATTAATTACAAAATAAACACATAAGGAGATGGTCAGTGACACAAGATACAGAACGGAAACAAAACATTACAACATGCAAAATGGTGGAAAAAATATTAAAGTGAAATATGTTGATATGAATGGAGCGACGATTGATTCTCGTCTGATGAAAGCTTTTCTTAAATAAATGGCAAACTGGCAGATTCTGTGCACATTCTGTGTTGAAAATATTTACGCAAGTTTGTCTTCTGACGGATGTTCAGTTGCTATTCTTGGCAAGTATTTTATTCTAATATCACGATATAAATAGCAAGTAAATAAAAAAGTGAAATTCACTTTCAATAACAGAAGTACATTTAGCATTTTTACAATACATACACACTCTCTGTGGCAAGGGGAGTTTTAAATGACGCCTCACTTCAATATTTAATTTGTGATTTGAGCAACGAAATTTAGCCAAAACACTTTTATCGTAAGTATTAAGACAACTAAACTATTTCTCAGGCTAAGTAGTGACTTGGACTTACTATAGAGACTTACGTTTGGTGACATTTGTTATTTCATAATGCCATTCTTGCTGACAACAATCTTTTACTCTTTGTGAAAATAAATACCAGAAATGTTGTGTATTTCTAACTTGTTGGTCAAACCAAACCATATCTGAAGAAAAGATTTTTAATGTGTGTAGCCCAAGTAGTTCTACTTGCATCATCTATGCATATTGTAACAAGCTTTAGGGTATCTAGACTCATTCATTTCAAGGAATTTTAACGAAAAAAGTAACACAACGTTTAGAATAAAAACAGCGTAATGGTAACCTCCCACACTCCCCTAGAACAGCTTGATTATTTGCACTACTATTAACCCCTAATAAAAATTTACAAAAGTTTAATTGAGCACGCTCAATACATTCTGAAAATTCACATCCCCATACTTCGCTCCCGTAACAAACAGCAGGGACAATAATTGCATCAAATAGTTTGAAAGCGCTAGCAATAGACATTCCCCCAAGTTTACTAATCACACATTGAATTGAGTAGAGGCAGTTTACAGCTTTTGCAGCAAGATTTCTTTTTGCAGGGGACCATGATAACCTAGAGGAAAATATCAATCCCAAATAATTGTAATATTTCACTGTTTCGACTTTTTCACCATAAAAACTCCACTTCTCATAGGCCCATGGAGTACCCTCCATTACGAAAAACAACAATTATTGATTTAGACAAGTTTACTTCCATGGCCCAGTGTTCACAAAATTTCCATAGTTGGTTTAATTTGCGTTGTAGTCGGATCGGCGAATAAGCTGCATCAGAAACATCATCTACGTACATGAGAATGCCAAGTGAGTGAAACCCTGACTTATATCAATACTATCTGTAGATTCGCTATCCATATAGTTTGCCAACTCGTTTATAAATAGTGAAAATAAAAAAAGGACTGAAGATACAACCTTGTCTTGTACCAAACTCAGAATCGAAGTACAAGATTCGCCCCGCGAGTACATAGAACGTAATGCCTTCAACACTTTGCCATACGAAATCCGTCTGTGCCACAACATGTCGTGATTGAAAAAACAATGGAAATAAAAAGTTTACAGTTCTACAACAAAACCATCTGGACCAGGAGGCTTTATTGTTTGAAAAAACGTTAATTTTGATAGCTTCTAATATTTTGGCCTCTGAAACAACTCTATTTACAGCAGAAAGAGAATTTTCATCACATAATGAACATTCCTGATCGTGATTATGACTGAGTCCCACAAGACATGCAAGAGTAGCCACGCAACTTCTTTACAGTACGCCAGAAACCCTGGGAATTTTTGCACAGCTCAACAATTAAATTTGTTTATTTTGGTACAACTTCTTAAGTTTTGTTTTGCACAGAATTTTAAACCGATTTCTTGCCAATTTGAGATCGGCGAGATCTTCATCTTTTCTTGAATTACGAAATTTCTGCAAAAGGGAAAATTTACGATTCCTCAGGACTTTACAATCCTCATCCCACAAGGGTTCGACTTTATTTCTTGTAGATATCCCGAATTGCTACCACCAACTTTTGATTTCAAATCTCTACATGCCTCAGAAATAATAACATCAAATGACAAATAAATAAAGCGCACTTTACATTTTTTTCCCTTTCGATTTCAGTTGCAAATTTTCTTAGAAGGTGCACTGTCTTATCACTCTGCAAATTTGTAATAACTAACTCAGCTATATCAGGTTTCCATGAATATCTACAATAAGGTGAAACACTATTTTTCCAGCTATAGTGTCTGGATCTATGTCAGTATTTACAGAAAAAAATAACTAACAGTGAATGGGAAAATGGTCTGAAAAGTCGACAGTATCTACAACAAAATTTCCAATGCATTCAAAGAGAGATGTTGACGCTATTATATAATCAACAGCTCGCTCCTTGGTTAGCTGTAGTCTGGTTCCCTGACCAATTTCCCCGGTAGAGGGCGTGGGGAAATATAGGAAATATTCCTATATTTCCCTACGCCCTCTACCGGGGAAATGGGTCAGGGAACCAGACTAGGAACCAGACTAGGTTAGCTGTACACATGAATTCTCCATCTTTATCACCAACAAAAAGACCCTTTATGTGTATGTCTGATTTCCAGCAACATTCTATGAGAGTTTTTTCCAAAATTATTATTAATTCATCTTTTGCTTTTCTTTCTAAATCAAATAATCTATTCCATTATCGATCAAGCCATGTACGTTTATATTAACAGGCTCGTTACTTATATAATCCTGTAAATTTCCTGTAAATTTAACCCCGGTAGGCAAATGGTTCTACTCCGGAATAAAAAGGACGCGATGCGTTCTACAGACTCAGTACGCCCAAATAATCACGTGATGCCGGTACAAACAAGCCCACATGTGTACTAACGCGTATGGAAATACACGTACCACAGTAAGTGAGCCTACCCACAATTCCCCTTGATTTGTTCACTCAGACATTTTTTGCCAAAGGCTTTTTCAATTTTATCAGTTTCTTAGCAATTTTTAAATAACAATTTAAGTTCAGGATTATTTGTTAAAACTATGTTCCAAAATTATTGATTATGTTTAAAATTCAAGGGTAAATTGAATGAGAAGTCGATGTTTGGAGGTGCCAAAAATTGCACACTTGTCAAGATAAAGTTATCAGCAACTACGATGGTCTCATCATACCACCTGTCAGACATGCAAATTTCCTTTGTTACGAGCATTAAAAAAATTCAATACTTTTTTTTGCCAACACAGATGCAACTTATTCCTGTAGTTTCCTTGAAAATATTGTGTATGGCTGTCAAAAATCTTGGTCGACAAATTACAAAATTGCTATCTCCTCCTCGGAAAAGTGGTTGATCTTCTCACTATTTACAGTGAAAAATCAGAAAAATTATGATTATCAGAACAATGTTGCCAGAATTTTGATATATGGACCGAGTTTTTCTGTGTACAGAAGAAATTTGCTTCAGTTCAGGGAGTGGTCTTCGTGTGTACAGATCATGGAGAATTGTGGGTAGCCTCACTTACTGTGCGTACGTCTATGCGCGTTTGCGCACATGGCTTTGTTTGTACCATGGTCGATTCGAATTCCGGGTTTGGCCTATTATCATGCGGTGTGCGTCTCGTAGGTTTCGAATTTAATTCATCACAGTCCCTCCGAAGAAATCATGTTGCTTCTATAGCCACGGTCCTTTGTGGAGGGAAAAGTTCTGACACACTTCATTCGGTTTTGTAGTTTGTTGCAATTTAAGAATGTTAAGATTGTAATGTTGTTCACAGTGAAGTTATAGAATTTGGATGTCTTTGAAAGTAACGAAAATAAGATTTATTCTCCGAAAATGCTTTGTTCATGGTATTCCTAGAAGCATACAGTCGCATAATGGTTGCACTTACATCTTGTTGTGTGCCAAGTCACAACAGGTAGGCTATAGAGAAACTATTCAAGCAATAAAAAGCACACCAAGCGACAGCATATTACGAGATTTTGACCAGTTCAAGACATATATGGACAAGCGATAGCGAGTGCATATATGAAGAGAACTGGTCAAAATCAAGTGGTATATCGTCGCTGGGTGTGATTTATTGCTTTTATCATAACAGTATATTGAAATTCTGGCGTGGAACGTCAAAAACGGATTTTTACTCAAGCTGAGAGCTCGCACGTATGCCAGCCGTGGTATATCGCCAATATACCACGATTCTTTTCGCGTCTCGACCAATCAGATCGCTGTATTTGCGCCATCAATACTGGTATGATAAAATACATCATATCAATACAATCTGGAGGTGTCTTGTCTGGAAGGTAGTCCATCGCAGTCTTAACTGTGAGGCAAGCGCGCCCTACATTTGTATAGAATTCATCTATTTCTGCCTCGCACACACGACTACATCTAGGCAATATCATTGGGATACTCGAGACTGCATGCTATTCCGTTTCTTACCAACGATGAAGGGAAACACATAATCTAGCGTGCACGCTGATGTAGCTGAATTAGGAATTTAGAGATCTCTGAGGAGAGTATCAAATGAATGTTGTATTGGTATGCTGTGACAGATCACACAATTCTAGGTGACGACCCTTGCCATATTGGATAGGTCACAGTGTCCTTGTCAGTGGCTGGTACACATTTTAAAAATACGACTATTGATTATTATAGTATTGATTATTAATCGATGCATTTTTTTCTGTTTCTCTTCTATTGGCTGAGTCCAATATGTACATTACAGTGAATCACACAACAAATCGAATACCCTTTCTTTCGTTCTCTCAAAACATGGTACACCAAACATACATTCGGTTCAGAATTTTTAGTGAATGTACACGTCACAGATATCGAATTGTATGAAAACAAAGAATTTAGTAATTTCGGATGACATCGTACAGCGCTGCTGTACATTTTGCGATGGGGTTTGACGCAGCCGCAGTCCCTCCATCATGGGACGTGGAGGGACTGTTGTTCAGTGCAGAACAAGCAGACGATAATTTACGTTTTCACATAATATGTTGCTTCTGCGACAAACATAAATTATTTGCTGGTGCGCATATTCTCAAACCTTTTCCGGTTAAACCTTTGAATCCTTTGCTAGTATTCCTTGTTTTGTTTGTGGGCAATGATTTCTTCGCACACTTGTTTACGCTTGAGAAATCAAGTGAGTAAAATTCGGCATTGGAACGTTGCATTGCAACAACAAACGGAAGCAAGAGATTGAATCAATAAAAAGAGTAAAAAAATAAGTAGCTGTAACACATGATGAGTTTTACGCTCTTCTTATGTGTTGTGACAGACACACGTAGAGACACTGTGTGAACGAACTAAATATTGAGTGTTTCAACATTCTTATCATTCATACTTATCAGTTATACATTTATGTGAGAGAAACTGGAGACATATTTCGTCGACTTGTTTCTTGAGTCAGGTTTGGAATTCCAAGCAATATAGGCCAGATAGGCCCACTGATTTCTTAGAGAAATTAGAACTAAATCACCATCCGTAACCTTAAGCGCAAAAGTCAATTTTAGCTTCCTTAATAAAATGTAACCAAGACAATTTTTTCAGATGTTTTCAAAATTTTGATCAAATACAGTTGCCAATGAAAAGTAATGTCCATTTGATCCAAAATTGTCAAAAAATTACAAAAAAAAATCATTAAAAATTGGTAAAATTTTGCACAAATTTTGGTAAGAAAATTTACAGCACTCAAAGGGTTAATTTATATGGTATGCATGACCTACACAACCTAGTGCCCCACTATTGACAGATCACGATAAAAATGATCTAAATTTTTCTGAAAATCCCAATGAATCGCTTCTCATGAAATCCAAAACGAAGCTATTTAACTTTTTTCATCAGACGTCTGCGTATTTGTCAACTATTCGATATCCTGATTGGTTGATTTCACCAGACGACAGCAAATCCCCAAGCCCGGACTGCTTTCGCTAACATGAATGACAGGACTTCAATTTGCCAATCACGTGACTCATTATGTCGTTGTACAGTCTGTGTCTTCGAACATTCAATCTGTACAGCATATAAAACACCGGACATAAAAATTTGATGATCACCCTCGACTACGCTCTTCTCGAAGATCCGCTTGTCACTGGCATATCAAATTTAAGACGTCGTTACCACTAGCCGAGCGAGTCTGTTAAAGAAGTAATATTCATAGATCAACTGCAGTGTGTTCTTGCAACATACCCAGGTAGAAGACGACTTACTTTAACTGACAGGTATCGTTCAGTTTCATGTCATGATATGCAAACATTTCCCTGCTCCAAAACAACCCGGCATTAAGGTACTAGAGTCATAGAAAGACTGGGGACGTTAACATTTTGCCTTGTTCTGAACGCACTCTTCCGAATTAAGGTAAGATATTCCTACAACGACTGGTGGCGTTACACGCACTTTCCTTTTTATGTGAAGATTTGTTGTTGGTATGTCTGTGACATCGATTGATGCAGCAGACTGCCGTCCATAAAATTCTGGAACGATAAATCCATCTTTGAAATTTTATCGAATTTTAACCTCATACTACGGGCAACCTTTAGCACACCATAGGATAATGTCATTGATTTTCTCTTGATATCGAATTTTTTGCTAAAGTATTAAATAAATCGTAGGTTGTGTGAAGTCTATGATTTCAATTGTGGATAATAACACTTATAACATTAACTATTTATAACATCATTTTCGTGAAATTTTGTCGATTGTGAAAGAAAAAGAATTACAAAGCAACATCACATGCTTATATACGCTCTCTGGAATTGGACATTTTGAGTTGACCAAACCATTTTATCTTCAAAACAGCAGAAAACAAAGCTAATTTTAGTCTGATCAAAGATTAAATTACAACTTTCCGATTGTTCTACTTTCATTGGCATGTGCTTCCCGCCACGATAATGAATGTCCTCTCGAGTGTTCATAGATCAAAAACATGTCTCTCTTTATGAACGTAAATAAAACCCGATAGTTATTGCGTGCAGTGAAAGGGCTGTGTCACAGCGTAAACGTTTCAAATTCTTTTCAATCATGTAAGACATTGAAGTTCAGGGGAAATGCATGATTATCAAAGTAAAGGTATTATTAGCAGCACAGCGGACGGAGAGCTGTTTTGTTCGTTTGTTTGTTTGCTTTTAATTTCTATTCAATGAATCCCAACTTCACGACGTCAAATGCCAAACTACTACAGGTTGGTCTGCATTTGAAGGAACAGAAACAGAAATTGATTAATTCTTCTTTCAAACACATTTGTCTGTATGTTATGAACCAACAAGATAAAATGCGTCACTTAAGACTGAGAAAACTTTCAACGGGAATTAGTTTTCGGCTTATTTTCTACAAAATTTTCGAAAACGTAAGCTCTACGAAAAGCACCGTTAATCGGAGATTCCGAGAACGAATTTTCATCACTTATAATAGCAATCCAAAGAAGCAGTTTTTTCATCCCAGTACAAGAGAAATTACTAATTAAATTTTCCTGCTCGCTTCGTAACTTGAGTGATAAGTTATCAATCCTTTCTGCTAATTATAAATATCATTGTATACCGTAAGGTTTCAGTAGCTGTTACTGTCAATTAAGAAATGAATATTTTTGTCATATTTCTAAAATTCACTTTCATGTTTTACCCATAAAACCATATTAAGGTAGTAGTATGCGCCTCGAAAGTGAAAGATTTAAACTTTTGCTCAAACCTTCCTTAAGAAAACTCTCCACCATTCTCTGAGACTTTCAAAATCAAGAAGGTCATTGTACAAATTTTGGTTCTAGAGAACAAATAACCCACGACTGATATTTAAATTCAAAATGGCCGCCATCCCTGTGTTAACTCTACGGAGAAAAATAAAATTTCCGAATTCCAAAAATCTAAGCGGTGAAATGTTTTCTTACACCAAGAGCTTTACAATGAGCCCCCACAAGTGGTAGATCAGAAAAGAATTGGAAAGGTTTGAGAGTCCGAATATCTGTCCCCGAGGCGCGTTCTACCTTAAAACGCATTGTGTTCCATCTGTGAACACCGTCTGTAAGCTTATGTGTGATGTCGAAGCTATTTTGACAAACTGGGATAGACTTAATTCATCAGAAATGAACGTTCCTTGTCGTACAGAATGAACTCTGTTGACTTGGCCAATACTTTGTATCCAAATATGTTTTAGGGGAAAGATTGAGAAAATCTGTTTGTTCCTCAAAAGAAAAGTGCAATGCAATCAAAAGTCACGGATCTTTGATATCTTTAAGAACTGTAGTCTCAGTGAATGCTATGTGTTGTCGTGTACACGTAAGTAAACAAAACAAAAAGAATTTCGGTATGGTTCTGAACTTTTTATATCTATTTACTTGAACGAGTAACATTTTTCGGGGCTCTTTAAATACACAGAAAAAAGACATTGTCATTACAGAGACATATATCAAGAAAGAATTAACATAAGAATCCTGTATATTGGCTTTGACAAATTATTTCAACATACAGCTTTTAACAGTAAATGCGCACATTGGCAAGGGATTCTATAGTATTGTCGCACGATAGCGAAACATCAAGTCCTTTTGCCCACATGCTAATTACATTTTGGAATGTAGAGTTTTGTAGAAGTCGAGCGAAGTCGGATAAGAGTTAGCAAGTTTGTTACGACCGAACACATCACACCAATAACAAGAGTGAATAAGCTATAAATGACAACCTGGCAGAATGTAATATCTAGAAAGTAAAAAAATCTACAGACATTACATCGTCAAAGTATGACAAAGAATTTGGCAGAAGGAAAGTCGTAAGTAATTCGAAGACCGAAAAGTATACATAAAGCTCATTTATGCAAAGGGTATACTTTATCAATGTTATTTTCGGTCGTATTACTCCCCTACAAGAGTACAATAACTTTAACCAAGCCATTTCATATACCGTTAACTTTATGATTAGAATTTGGGATAAATTGATGATCTGCGAAGCAAACCAATGTCAGGACTTAAAATTCTTAAAATTCGATATAATTTTTCCAAAATCATAAAATTATTATTGATTTCCTGTGTCCAAACAACAAATTTTTGCCATCACTTATGCCTTACTGATATCGCTACTGTTACCTATAGACGTCACAAAAATCATTATAAAAGTGTAATTCTTCATTTAATAGACGGTGGAGGTGGAAAAAGGTTAGGTGCCAGATAGATAATTTTACAATCAACATATCAACAGACAACGACTGATTACACTTGTTTATCTGTATGATCTGACGACTCTCTGTCTTGAGGCGTTGAGTCTAGTGCAGAAGAGCGATAGAATCTGACGGACTTGTGCGGTGGATATAGTGTTTGTGAAACCTTGAAGATAAGTAAATAGAGAACGTGTTTCGCATTACTTACTTATGACCTAGAGGAGTTTTTTAAGTGTTTCTCTGAATGTATAGCGAGAGCCCCTACTCAGGAAGACCCGTTTCAGTTTTTATTGCAAAGATACTCCTCCATTGATCTTTAGTAGTGCCAACGGCGTCACTCATAGACTTCTATCAGACATGGGCACAGTCCATTAGTGCTGATCGACAGTGTAATTTTGTTGCAAAGCATGAAAGTATACACAACAATATTTTCCAACGTCGACAGTCGGAACTGCCGCCATGTGATTCCTTTTTAATCTTATCTCAACATTGGAAATCACACACATGTAGCGTATCTTTCTATCATTTTTATACGGTGTGACTTTCTGAGAGTACTGTAGATTCTTTCGGACAAATGTTCATTTTTGAATAATAAAGAGTTGTGATGTCGCTTCGAATTGGTCCTGAAGGCAGAAATCCCGCGGTCGAAAGTCAGCGAAGAGAATGGAACATAGAAAAGACTCTGTTGTTTCCCCAAATTAAAAATCAATAATTTACATTAATGGTTTAGTTAACAACTTCTTGGATTGTAATTGTTTATTCTCCTATCAAAAGGGTTAACAAAGTAAAATGAGAGTTAACAAAGCAGTTCAGGAAATATAGAATAGTTTACCTCCAGATGACTGAATAAAATGCTGAATCAACATGCACTAAAGATTTACCCCAAAATTTGATAAGGCGAGAGTGAAGTATTTTCAGACAGTAGTTTCTTCTTGCTGTATTTTAAAAGTAGGTCTATCAAGCAATGGGTATCCGTTAGAGAGTGGCAAGTTTGAAGGTCACAATTGCGCGTACATCCTGAATAGATACAAAGGTGAATGCGATCGTCACAAATGCCCTAATACGCGAGATTAGCGACATTGTGTCCGGTATAAGCGTGAACAAGTCTTTCGCATGCATTAATACCGAGTCCGAAAACGACACTAAACCTCTTCAGTTTGTTATTTCATCTTTCTGTTTTGATCTGCGCTCTTCAGTTCGTAATTTCGTCGTTCTGTTTTGACCTGCATCGTTCTGTTTTCATATGGCATTGCGCTCTTCAGTTTGTGATTTCGTCATTCTGTTTGATCTGCGTCATTCTGTTTGATCTGCGTCGTTCTGTTTGATCTGCGCTCTTCAGATTATTCTGTCACGGGCACTCGGTTGTTATCCATTGATAGCCTAAGTAAACTAATGTATGATAATACGAACTTTGATGTTGACATAACTTTGTAAGGAAATTGATAACTGTAGGTCGTTCAGATTGAAATGCCAGTGACAGAACGTACTGAGTATATAAGCTACCTCACCAGATCTTGGTCGGACTGTGGCTACATGGATGTCACCGTACAGAGCAAGTGGTCACATGGGCAGCACTCTTTCGTTGCTAATATTGAACAACGTTCACGTACGTATACGTACGTACGCTCGCGCAACCTGCACTCTGTCGTCTCATATAAATACATACATTGGGCCGTCAATTAATACTTTGATGGGATTCTTTTTATTCCACCTACAAGTTTCCATGCCACACGACTTCAAAAAGTTTACACCCGGTAAAAATAAGTATCGGGTAATTAGAACCACCGCGACAGGATTTATTTCCTCGGCGTAATTATCATTCTCACGCCCAATAGTGGCTTAAATTAACCTGCGACGTTAAACCGGTGATTAAGCTTAAGTATTGTTTGCTCTCAACATTAATTTTATTCTAATTGTATCAAAACAACAGGCTCCGATAGTTAATCACACAAACTATTTCCTTTATATCAAACATTGTCGCTTGATGCGGTTTCATTTTGGTTTTATTTAATCAAAGATCTAAAAATACACGTTTCCAGCTAACTTCGTTTACAATCATCACGACAGGCTGTCACATGGTTCAAATTCTGATATATTCATAACCGAGACGATGGCAAACATTTCATTAGTTGTGAGTAGCTGTATGTCTTACATAAGAAGACTTGAACTTTTGCTGAAACTTTCCTCAATGAAATAGAATTTTCGATTTTCAAGAAACTAAAACGGTGAAAATTTGTCTTACTCACAGGGCTGAGGGAAATATTTGAAGTAGTAATGATGTTTTGAAGTCATACTGATTGATTTTATAATACTTCAAGTTAGACATAAAACTACGAGACTATCGCCCGGAACAAAAATTAAAAAGGGCTAGAACATGTGTTTTTCAATAATGTGCCTACAATATATAGAGACATTTTGACATGTTTTCTTACTTCACAGAGCTTTAAAATGAGCCACCAAAAGTTGTAGATCAGAAGAGAATTGTAAAAGTTTGAGAGTCTGAATGTCTGTCCCCAAAGCGCATTCTACCTTAACCACTCTCGCTTTCAATCTATGAAATATCATAAATCTAAAAAAAACTTAAAGTTTGCTTACTATCACCCTCTCAAACGTCCGAAAAATGTTTTGACTTGAAACTCACTGACGATATAACGGACAATATAACGTTTCCGAGGCTATACAGCAGATGACAGTTCAGGGGCACTCGCGTGCATGGCTATCCTAGCGTGAATGTTCTAGCGCAGCAACTGCACTCATGTACGGTATATGGGAGTCATAGCGAAATTGCCGATGTAAACCCACTAAGTCGGCCAAGGGCTGATGTTTTGGACCCGGCCAGAAGGGGTCCAGAACCACCCTCAAATTTTGGGTCAGGTCCACATTGCGTGTCTGAACGCATTGGGCTGACCCTGGACCCAGATGACGCCCTACCGATCTGAAAAGTTTTCATTCCAGTCTTTATCATCCCATGTTCTGCTCCGCAAAACATTTTCGCCATCTTAGTTTTTCGAAAATTGAAAATTTTATTTTTCCCAACAGTGATGGCGGCAATTTCAAGTAATTTGTTTCTCTAATACCATTTTTTAATTTTTTAATTGATGAGAGAACGGCTTAACGTTTCATTGGGGAAAGTTTTAGCAAAAATTTAAATCTTTCACTTTCGAGGCGCATACTACCTTAGTTAGTAATATGATGTGTTGAAACTCTGGAGACATACAGCTATCCTTAGAACTAATGAAATGTTTGCCATCGTCTCGGTTATGAATATATCTAAATTTGAAGCATGTGACAGCCTGTCGTGATGATTGTATAAACGCAAGTAGCTGGAAGAGTGTATTATTAGATCTTTGATCAAGCCTAGGACAAAATGAAACACGCAACAGTCTGTGTGATGAATTACCGGAGCCTGCTGTTGTGATACAAATTAGAATAAAATTAATGTTGAGAGTACGTAAACAATACTGATTATTAAGTCACTACTGGGCGTGAGAATAATAATCACGCCGTGGTTCCAGTTACCCGATACTTATTTTTTACCGACTCTAAACTTTTTGAAGCCGTGTGGTATGGAAATGCGTAAGTGGAATAAAAAGAATTGACAGCCCAATGTGTATATGTGAGACAACAGAGCGCAGGTCGCGCGAGCGTACGTACGCATACGTACATGAACATTGTTCCATGTTAGCAACAGAACGAAAGAATGCTAGCCGACGTGGCCACTTGCACTGTGACGTTAATGTGGCCACAGTCTGACTAACATCTGGTGAGGTAGCTTATTCAATATGTTTTGTCGTTGGTATTTCAATCTGAACGGCATTCAGTTTCTGTTTTCATCCACTAGTTTGTATAATCCAGGCTTTCTTGATTTGAATGACAGAGAAAAGTTCATGTAATATATATCTTTACTCACGAAGATAAACTACCTCTTGCCAAATTTATTTCTTGTACGTTAGTTCCTCCCCCAGCAGCAGCTTCATCCAGTGTTTGCTGAGTTTTGTAATTTTTGCCTTACCGCACTCCTTGAGTGTGTTGTTGAGCAATAAAGTAAAGTAAAGTAAAGTTATCAATTTTCTTACAAAGTTATGTCAACATCAAAGTTCTTATTATCATACATTAGTTATTTAGAGTATCAATATAACTTAAATAAAATTTGCATCAATTTAATCCAAAAGGACGTTCACTGTGCCACAGTCAAATCGTCAGTGTTGCCGCGTTCCCACTGAAAAACTTACCCGTATACACTGACTGTTTGAACATTCTTATATTGCCTTTATCACATTTCCCGTCGATGATACTGCACAGAACGCTGACGATAGGTTTTTTTCGATACAGTGTGTACGGGTTGATACAACGATTTGTGTTTTCTACATTGAACATGTTCTGTAATTGAGAACAGTGGACGTCGTATAGGGTCTAATTGTTGCAAAATCTATCAAGGAGAACGTTTGTAATGAATGCAGTTAGCGTTATTTTCAATCGCCAGAAACGTTTTTCTAATCGCCCAAGCACGTTGTAATTCCAAGCCGTTGTGAAATTCACCGGATCAAAATAAAAATGTATGGCCCTAACGCCTGAATACCAAGAAGTCATATTGAGTAAACACATTTGCTTCAAACACGCTTCAAACACTATTGGTAAATCAAACCGACCACATTTGTTCGACAAGACTTGTTTGTCGGGCGTATGCATGCACTGTTTTGTGATTTTGCGCTTTATTGTTAGGTGCATGTTCTGTTGGTTAAAAACCCAGGAGAAGAATAAGATAAAGACTAGAAAAACTATTTTTTTCAAAGAAATGCAAGTGGTTGCCTCACACAACAACAAGCCCATGCATTACATCGCAAAACAGCCCCGCATAACGATCCACTCCACTCAGATTGAAAGCTTTCTACAGAATTTGCCGCTAGCATCTGTGAATTGAAAAAATCTTAAAGTATTCAATTTAAAATGGTAAAACTTTTCCAAACGACTATGGATGACGAGCACGTTGGTTTTTCCGACAAAAGGAACGCACAGAAGCGATAACATACACCTGAAGGGAATTTTCTTCTTAGCTTGTTTGCATTTGACAATGTAGGCAGTTTTACATTATAGGGCATTATGTTACTACAAGTGATTCAGAATTGTGCCTCGAAATGTCGCCCGTATAATAAAGTGGTTGTTGCCAGAGCAACAGCCCGTTTATGCACTTAGAGTCGCAAGAACGCCGGACAAAATTTGAGAACTGATGCAACAACTTCAGGCGATACTTGTACCATTATGATTCTTGCTTTTTTCCATGAATCGAATCGAATCAAAGCTGGATCTAGAAGACGTTTATCGCATTGTCAGTATTCAAGGTTGTCGATTCATTGATTGCATTTGTGTTGGATCCGAACTCGCTGTCTTCGTCATCGATTCACCTGGCGAAGAAGGCGGCGACCAAAACCAGACCGCTTAATTCCAGTTTCTAGAAAGCGTGTGTTCGACGTTTGAGCTAAATCGTTCCTATCTGATCGCAACATTTAACGATGCACGAATTTATTCAGGAACAATAAGCATGTATGTACGCTGTTACAAAGCACATGCACGCAAATTCTGGAGGAGTTACACCGACACTCCAGCATCCTGTCAAACTTGTTACATGATCAGAGGCTGTTCCATGGAAGAGACGTGTCTTTCCGACATCATAAGTTGAGGTACAGCAGTACGCAAAAGTAAAAATATTGTCATTTTCTGTATAATTGCATGTGTCAAAGGCAGTAGTGAGTAGACACGAAATGGAATGAGAAAAAGTAACATTCCAATTACTTTCTGAGATACATCGTATAGAAATACTTCGTGTAACGCCCTAGAATTTTATGCAGCTCAAATGCAGTTGATAAATACCAGTTATAAAGGACGCGGGGAGTTGATTAAGAATAAGACATTGTCATACCTCTTTTAATGTAGAATTATAAAACGTGCCTTTACAAAAAAATTACATGTTTGACTTCTGAGGAAAAATCTGCGTAGCTACAGATGCGCAACGATGTAGTTATCAAGAGCACTAACGGGTTCTTTTGTCATGAAAGCTACAATGTTGCTTTGATAGTGGAAATGGGAGTATGGTGACGCCATTTTTGAATACATTTTTTCCTGGAAAATTTATTCAAGTACCAAGTCTTTGTGAACCTCCCAAGAAAAGGACATATTTTACAATGAAATGTTCAAGCATTTCTACCGTTTACGCACGACATGGAATTGGTTGACACTACATTATACTCACGGGTAATCCTCTACCTTAATTTCAACTTCATAAAGTCTTACGTCTGCAACCTACTAGAATTCTTAAAATAGCCAGAAACAGCAATGAGGAGACAGTTTTACGGACAATTAAAAACTTTAGGATCTACAGTCTTATTACTATTGAACACTAACCCAGTAAGCCAAAAACTTTTACACAGCCTTTCATTCTTTATCAAAATTCGAGTATTTGGGATTCAGCCGTCGGCTTGGCTTTAATAACGACAGCGCATGTTCAGAAATCAAAATGTATACAGCACCGTCTGATGTTATTTTTCAATAAAGGGTTTTAACTGTTTGCTTTCTATCTGGATAGCAATCTTCTATTTTCAGAGCGAAATCAATAGAGATCGGCCTCGCTCACCAATTTCCGAGAAAGAAGAGAAACACTGCGGGAGGGGAGGGGGGTCGATACGGTCTCCAGCTTTACGAAAGAGGTCACTTGCATCAATATTTTCCCAATATTTTGCAAAGTTTGTCATCTCTAGTCACGTCAATAGCAAGTTTATGTATTCAAATAAATTCCACTGAACACGTGTTTTGTCTGCTCCACGAAGGAATGGAATTCGATTTCCAATCGCTGTCTCTATTTCGGCTGTAATGCATTAAGTTTTGCCGAGTAATAAATTTAAACATTTTAGTTTTGATAGGAAAAAAACGTTCAACCGGTACATTTATTTAGACAAAGTTTGTAAAATGGAGAGTCTTGTACAAAAGTTTGTAAAATAGAGTCTTGTCCGGTTACAAGTCTGGTACGGAACCCACTAATTGTGTTTATGATACTTTCAATTTTGTGATGATGGGCGATGTTTATCGGGTTCGTACGCGCCTCGAAAGTGAAAGACTAACACCTTTCCTCAAACTTGCCTCAGCGAAACTTCCAACCATACTCTCAGCAAATCAAGAATACTAATCAGGTGTCACCGTGCACTGATCATAGTTTGGTATCAGAGAAGCCAATTACCCGGTATATTTTACCGATACTTGAAATCCAATTGGCCGTCATCCCCGTGTTAACTCTACTTGGAAATATACAATTTTTTTCTATTTTTGTAAGCTACTACGGTAAAAAATTGTTCTTACTCCAAGAGCAATAAAACGACTCCCAAGTGGTAGATCAAAAAAAGAATTGTAAATATTTGAAAATCGAAATATCTGTTCCGGAGGCGCATTTTACCTAAACAGTAAACAGTTGGGAAGATGGCTTGCCTCCCGGTGAACGAAATCTTCGTTTAGCTCTCTGGAAAACTGGGCAAAATGCTTGATATACAACAATATATACACACATACTGATTCTGTACATTTGTCAAATACGTTAAGTATACACGTACGTATACTAGTAAAATGCAAAACTACTGTGTACACTTGGTGTGCAAAGATCTGCATTACGTATATACTCATGATCTGCATAGAAATACGCTACGCATATCAACGTTTTGGAATGTTCCATATACAAAGATATACGTTGCGTATGCAATTAATATATATTATAATAATTAATATACGTCAATATACGTAAATATGCTAAGCGCATATCAAGCATTTTATCCAGTGAAAGTGTCACCGTAAGTCAGTCTTCTGGTGTTTTTATTTTCAGATTCAAAGCCGAAAACTGCCGGGGAGATACGATGAATAATTCAAGCTCGTCACAGCTTTCCTTTGCCTCGTTTGGCTCGATGCCTCCGTACGTCTATAACACCGAGCTGACGATGGGTGTGATTGGAACCATTGGTAATTTTCTGGTCATTCTAGTCGTCTGGCTCACCCCTTCGATGAGAACAACTACAAACTTCCTAATCGTCAACCTAGCTGCGGCAGACCTTCTCACCTCGGCACTCATGATTGCCAACAAATACCCAACAAACGCGTTCGACCTTCACGTACCCGAAGGGTTAGCCGGTGAGTTGTTCTGCCGCCTGTATTACAATGGGGACTTCTTCTGGATCAGCATCAGAGAATCGACGTTCGGTTTGCTGCTGGTAACGCTTGAGAGGTACCTCGCCCTGGTGCATCCATTTCTTTACGGTATATACTGCACCAATCGTCGCGTTGCCATTGTTGTTGTTATTTCTTGGACTTTTGCAGCTTTCATTCAAATGGGTATCTTGAGTTTTCACCACGCCGAGGGAGGGCACTGCATTCTGTTTGACTACCCCAACGTTTCAGTCGCCATCTTCTTTGGCACGTTTTATTTTGTAGTTTGCTACCTGGTGCCCACTGTGCTGATGGTCTGGGCTTACGCCAGGATTTTATCAGTCTGGAAAGTGGCCTCTCACGATGGCCCTGGTGCTATTGATGATAGAATATCATCGCTTGTTAGAGCTCGTAAACGACTCGTGAAGATGTTGATTCTTGTTTTGTTGGCTTTCTTCCTGTGCTGGACGCCTGCAAATTTGATTTTCATGATTCACAATCTTGGAGGTCCCATAGATTACTTTTCGGGCTACTACAATGCTATTGCCTTATTGGCCTACGCCAATTCTATCCTTAATCCTTTCATTTACGCTTTCAAGTACAAGCAATTCAGGAACGGTTTCTTGGCAAGCCTTCCTCGTTTCTTGTTCAAGAAGAACAGCGTGGATGCCGTGAACACAGCTTCGGTAACGCTTACAACGGGAGCAGCATCGACCGTCAACCAGCAAACCCAACACCCAGAGGCCTAGGCGTCATCATGTCTGAGTACCTGCCAGTTGACCATAGTAAAAGGAATGAAAATGAGAACAGTAGAGTACGTCAAAAGGCACGTTTTGCAATGTCCTTTTGAATTGTTGAAACAGAAAGTGATGATGTTGATTAAGATCAAAACTTTCGAATACGTTCTGTAATGTCATCCTAGAGGTTAGCAAGTCAATTTCATACTCGTGATTTTAAAAAATCATATCAAAAATTTATTATAATACATGTAATAATCTTTAACAAAAATGTCTACATTCAACATACTGATGTTTACATACTAGTAATTGGCGGAGATGTTTACCTCTGTATTTGCCATCGAGTATATATTAGTATTTCACTTAAATATTATGCATTTTTCTATACCAGTATTGATACTTTGACTTTTGACGGTTTTATCGACTACGTTATGTCTTTACTTCGCATGCTGTATTTGTCTATTGTACCAAAATACAAAGGTTGTATATATAAACCTAAGAACCTTTAAGAATATACGCCATTTCTTAATAAATAATTTATCAATATACTTCTTCAGGGTGCACTGAAGCGCACAGATTCTGTTAAAACCTGAATTTTGAATATGGACTATATATTCATATATCGACAATACAATGTGCATGTTATATTTATTGTATTGCGTTGTACCAATTTCATTTCATATTTCTGTATGCTTGAGGGAAACCAAACAGGAAATTATTTTACGTCGTTTCATAACATAAAAATGAACAGATTACACTTATTGTCCCTTTAAAGGGACAAAGTCGCCCATTTTTCATGAATTTTGTTTGAAACGAGATACTATTTATATTGTTTGACACGTTGAAAGATATTGAATGAATGGTTGACCATGCATATATGCGATACCGGTTTTAGACACGAGACATGAAACCAATGCGAGAATGAATTAATGGTTATGACTATTAATTCATTTCCGCGATGGTTTCATTTAATTTGTCTAAAACTGGGGTCGAATATATGCATGGTCACCCATTCATTCAATATCTTTCAACGTGTCAAACAATATAAAAATATCTCGTATCAAACAAAATTCATGAAAAATGGGCGACTTTGTTCCTTGAAGGTAGTCTGCACCTTGAAAATGAAAGACTTGCACTTTTTCTAAAACTTTCCACAGTGAAACTTTCAGCCATTTTATTACCAAATCAAGAATAAAAGTCAGGGGTCACCGAGAAAGTTTGGTCCTAGAGAAATAAATTACCCAAGATTTTACCGATATTTGAAATTCAAAATGGCAGCCATACCTTTGTTAAATGTAAAAGGAAAACAAGCTTTACAAATTTTAAAAAACTAAGATAACATGATTGTAAAATCTTTTCTTACGCTAAGAGCTTTAAAATGAACACCGACGAGTGGCAGATCAGAAAAGAAGTAAAAGTTTGAGAGTCCGTTTATCTGACCCCGAAGCGCAATCTACTTAAGGATAGTTTTTTTCTCATTGTCTCACGATTGTGGGTAACCCTTGTCTTATTTTATACTCAGATGTGATTAGCCTACCTGTAAACATAAGTGCAGAACTTAATTTTCATTTATTTGCATTGTCATAGATTAACGTGAATTTCGTGATATTTCATAATGTATTACTCCAGAAAGTGGTTCTGTAATATTTACATTTAGCTGTGAACAAAAAGGTAAAAGGGTTTCCAGCAAAAAAGGATATGAATATTATTTTGAAGATGAAACTAGTTTTTGAGTCCATTACGATTTACACAACGAACATTTTGGAACATTTCAAACATACAGATTGATGTGTAGAAGGAGCTCAATAAGTCGCGCCATAAGCGATAAAAATCGATTATGCTTTGGCAAAAATCGAAAGACAGTGTAACATTCCGGAAACGACAGTCTGGTACATTTTCCCTGCAGATCAATAGAAAAATAAATTGTCTTATACATTTGCGAATCGTTGTGATTGTATGTTTTGTTCGTCCTGTGACGAAATGAAACTTGAGTAGCACTCGCATGGCCGTTACTTGCATCATTCACAACGTCCACTCATTGTTTAGGGTTTTGCTCTTACCCTTTCACCAAGGACAATGCTTAATGTCGATTAGTCATCCCTTTCTCTCAGCGTCGATAAGTGAGCAACTTGCCAAGCTTTCTGAGCCTAACGTGCTGAGCTTAACTTGCTAAGCCTAACTTTCTGAGCTTACCTTGCTGAGCTTGGCTGAGCTGGTGATTCACAGTTTTGAAAATGTTACGAAGTATTTTAAAAGTCATCTTCAAAACGGAGAGCTTTACACTAGCATTTAACGTTTGATTTCACACCCTTATACGGTGATTACAATGCAGAACTCTATCAAGAACAGCGTATCAATCCTTCAATTTCCTCTGTTACAGAGAGAGAGAGAGAGAGAGAGAGAGAGAGAGAGAGAGAGAGAGAGAGAGAGAGAGAGAGAGAGAGAGAGAGAGAGAGAGAGAGACGTGTATCATTCCTTCAATTTACTCTGTTATTTATATATAGTAACTATAATTTTTTATTGTTTCTTACTATGTTTTGTTTGTAGTGTCAATTATAGTTTCTTTTTCTTCCCCTATCTTCCCCTAAAGCATGATGAACCGCCAGCGCTAGCTGGCGCAGAGACTTGTAGTTCATTTCTCACACAGCAGCTGTGAAGTAAATTGTCCCATTAATAATATTCAGCGGAACAAATCATATTGATAGGTGTTAGATCGATTGCATAAGATTAATTTTCCGTGTGGGCAAGTCCATTAGGATTTTGAGTTAGTGATTTAAAAAGCGCACCAATGGTGTTTTTGCAGATGCATGCACATTTCAACGATTTCCATGGGCCTTGCAACTCCCTGTATTACCACAGAAGGCTGCAACTATCTTTCACAACAGTCTGTATTCTTTTACAAAAATATTTCAAATCCAGATCTCGACTCAAACCAAACAAGCATTAATGCGCATATCGAACCTCACAGGTCCACAACACTTTTCGCTAAAGTATCTTCGCGAATTACTGGTATGTCTTGTACCACTATTCAGCTCGTCAACACAGCATCTTCAGTGCATTATATTGTCATTGTTGACATACATTTGTAAATTGTAGTCGGGACCGGGCCTCATTTTTCAACAATAACAACACAGTCTACACATGTACAGGCTGAGTTGCGAATATGAATACTCTCAGTATGCTTGGGTAAGTAGAACAAGAGGCTGTAGTTGGCATTCAAAACAAAAAAAAGAAAAAGAATCAAAAGTTATAGTTTTTGGCCCTTTCATAGAAGGATTTGCCATTCTTTTCTCTGTGAATTCATCATCAGTTTTAATGTTCGACAAGGGAAATTCATATTTGATACGCACATTTTGTGATGTATGGATGTTCTCAAAGTTTTGTAGTAACTTTCAGTAGGTTTCAAATGTTTAGAAATGTCCAATAATTAATTGATGGACCCATGCAAAGTTACTTTCGTTCTGACAAAATTTCAATGCCGATTTTATGCTGCTAGACGCTATCAAGTTTTTCCGTCACCGTTTTCTTCAAGTATGTCAACAACTTGACTCCGATAATTGTCCGAATCTTTCACTTCAACGACAGAACTAAGTGCAAATGCAAAGATCAAGAACAGATTTTTAAGAGTTTTTTTACGAGTGTTTAAGGGGATTATTCGATTTAAGTAGGGAATCGCGACATGATCGACCTTTTAGTAATTATTGTGCCCCGGTTGTCGGACGTATTCCTGTGAACCACTGTTAAATGCTCCTCTATCCCAATGATCCTTTAACACTTAATCCGATTAGTACCGTACTCACTGCTGTCGCTGTACATAGCAATTTGATGACCGATAAAAGAAGAGGCATCTTTCATCGGTTTCCATGTGGGAAACTCGAAAATGGATTCCTTGATTTTTTTAAATAGATTGCAGTCAGATTGTTTGAGTAAGCTGACTCGAAGCAATATCAAGTTGTTACGATGGTCATATTTAAATATTAAGTCATAGACTGAACGGCTGTGAACGTGACGCTAAGCAAATAAAAGCGAATAAAAGCGTTTTCCTACGGTTGTCTAATTTTGCTTCTTTGACTTGGACGATCCACTGTATTTAAAGGGATACAGTCGTCGGAACTACGCTCAAAGGTCGTATGGGATCCCTATGATCGATATAAACACCGTATCCAAGGTACGATGGTGATTAATGAAAGTTAAAACATGTCTGTTATAATCTACATATAATTTAAATGTTGCAGCTATGATGAGGAGGAGCATCTAGACATCCTGCACGAAATTATTGTTTGTAAACACGAAACTCGCACAGGCACAATCCCGACGACAGTTTCCTTTTAAAAACAAGACAACCAAAAGTGTAGTGTCAACATTGAATCTACGGGGCGGCATGCTCAGCTCATATGCAAAAGCAATGGATCCATGCACGAATGACCGCATACTTTTCCTCTCCGACAGCTAGTCATGCCAGGCTCGAGTGACAAAACAACATCATGGAGTATTCCGGGTTCAGTTCAATTTTTACCTAATTGTGCAGCTGTCGCCATCAAGTTCCAGACACCGATCGGTACATTACCTGGACATTTTGATGACGCGACTCAGACTTCAGATGTTTCATCAATAAAAGTGTTTGTATTGTATCATTTTACGCCTTTTTTTATATCGTGAGATTTCCTAACACCCCTACAGATTTTTGGTTCTGTATGGTCATGCTCAAAGCATTTGCACACTACCATTATGCACAGACTGTAAATATTAAACACTGCTGACTACTTTTATTATCCTATGCAATATACATAAACTATAAACTGTCACTGGTTGAGATTATTATCCTGTCAGATGATGTCGAAAATTCCATAAAATAAAGGAAATGGGTACATCTCATCAAATTAATGTCAATTTATGTTAACACACATTGTACATAACTCGTTATGCCATTCACTCTTCCCGACACCATCTTGTTTTCATATTCTGTGTGGATACATATTTTAGTCATTTCCCTTAGGAACATTTCTGAGAAGAAAGATGGTCGTTTTGATGGCAAACGTCTGCCGACTTTTCAATTGATTTGAGAGCATTTAAGTTTACGGTCATAATGACACATTATGGATTAGTCTGTCAAGTACACATGATAAATTGATGTTGCCCTATTGAAGTCGTAAAAGTGGTGCCTTTCTCTTTGCGTTGAGTACACTGCAACCTGAGAGCAATTACCCTCAACGCGATGCCACGGCGTTTCTCGTGACAACCATCGCTGAAAGAGCTACATCCCTTTTTATTTACTGATTTATTCTCAATTTGTTTATCTGTTTTGCACGCTTGCACATTTGCTCATGCCAAAATGGTGGAAAAGTTAAGTGACGAATCTAGACTTGTAGACTTGCTGGGAAAAAACGGTGGTATTGAAAGGTACAGTGAATTTCCCTGTCGGATGCTTCCTTTCCATGAGTTCAAATCACGGATCAAAATGTGGGTGTGTCATGATCCAAAGATTTCATTCCTAGCTGGACGTTCATCATTAGGCATAAAAAATATTAACAGTTAATTTTATTGAGCTCCTGTAATGGCCGTAATGACGTCAGCACAATTTGATAAGCCACACCTGGCGGCTTCATAAAACTCGCATCCAATGAACGCAACGCAAGCTGTGAACCTCTTCCTCTGGCAGTACTAGTTTCAACGAGTTCAGATCGAATTCAACGATCTCGGTCTCTGCCAGAATCCAGAGGTTGAAGATGAAGCCACCAGTTCTTCTTTTCGTCGCCTGTTTCGGGAGTCTTCTCGGAGGAGGAGAGTGTGACGTGAGTGTGCGAATTTGCTCAGTTTCTGTGACTTTTTGAAATGCAAATTTGTCAGCTCCATACTTGTGATAACCTTAGAAAATTTGACGTATTTTTGTCACCATTATTCTGGACCACCCGTTCCCTTAACTTATAACGTTCCAACACCTATGCAACTAAGCGTTCCGTTTTCTTGATATATTGAAAATGTATAGCGTGTACTGATTTGTTAAATCCATCCTTTGGCAGAACCAGAAGTTGACGAAAATTACTGCTGGACACCATGTAAAGAAACGCGGTAAGACTTTTCTGTGAAATCTTGCTGACAAATAAGCATTGCTACTCGGCACTGTGGATGAACTTCAAGCTCCGGCAGCCGTATCTGTTTTTTTTCCCTTCGGCTTACCAAAGAAATACCACCAAATCTTCGGAGAGATGTTTTAAATCACCTTATTAAGCCATAATTTTAAAAATGTCACCTATTCCATCATTTTCGATTGATAATTCAGTCGATTGTTCAATATTTTTGCTCATGGTGGGCAAATATGAGTTCAAGGTGGAAAGTTATTCCATGGTTATGTTTGTCTCCGTTGGAAATAGCGTTCTGTAGTCACAATCCGATAAGTATTTATTATTAGTTGCTTTTGATTTCGAACCATCCCATCGAACAAAATGCGAAAAAAGGGTAGGCTATATTTCTGTTGGGCTAACATGCTATCTCCACTGGCCTATGCCGAAGCCGTTTCGTATGCAGTGCTTGTAAGCCAAGACCACATCAAAGCATATTAGCTTGTGACATAAAGTCCCACTCCCTAAAAGAGATAATGTTTATTATTACATATGTACCACAGTTTACTTGCATCGAAGCGCGCGCGTACTACCGGTATTTGCACTGCAGTGCAAATACCAAAAACATTATGCCATACCTGCATGCAAATGAATAGAACAGCGCGTGACCCCTTGTCTTTCCATGTGTGTCGCGTAACTACTTCAAATGTGTTCGCTTGTGTTTTTAGTTCATTTATTTTGTTTTCTCGATAAAATAAA